>NC_140168.1:182807106-182889606 GCF_963971535.1 Notolepis coatsorum | reverse complement strand
AAGCCCATTTAACACAATCAGTAACATTTAGATCAACTCAAAAAAGGCAACGGAAATATCATTTGACATTTTTATTTTTTGACCTCTTCCAGACTTTTAAAGGAAAAACAATATTGTTTTTAATACACATAGACCTCCTGTTCACTGTAAAGTGCCACGTTTTGATATATTGAGCTTTAAACTTTAAGTTAAATGTTTTGGAACTCGCAACACGCAACCGTTTTATGTTGCATGATCATGAATACATTTATTTTGTATTGTATTTTTTATGTTTAAATATCAACATTATCTGTCCACCCTCAGTACATTTACTATCAATATAATATACTCGTCTGACTTCATGTGATCTTTCCAAACGCACACACACACACAGAGAAGGGAGAATGTCTGCCCTCCTCCTCACTCTGCCCGTCTGCTGTTCTCTCTATATAAATATGGCTATGAACAGCTTGTTGTTAGCTCATGCTAACGTAACGTTCATTTCGGACTTTATGACGCGAGGATTGCAAAGCATGTTATATGCATTTGACCCGTTGCCGAATAAAACAGCAGGGATTTGTTTTGGGTCGCGACAACACTATCTACTAGCTCTGTTTCAATGTCCGCGTTCCAAACGCTGCTGAGACGAGTCCTGCAGTCACCTGCTGTGTTGTGAGCTGAGCCGAGCGGATATGAGTCACTGCTCGCAACTCGCGGGGATATTGTTCGCTAGGGATTATGGGATTTGGTGTTTGATATATGGAGTTTTACGCAGAAGGGACATTGTATTTAATCGCACAAGACTACAAGTACCAAGCCATCGCGGGCCATCGCACCAGTGCTATTGAAGTCAATCCTTTTATCGCACAGACTGACGTCAGTGTCGCACGTGCAACATATATATCGCACTGTACTGCCCTGCTGTAGCATAAGAATTATATAAGGTACACTCGTAGGTCAGCTGGAGATACTAGGGGGGGGGTTCCCTCCGGTTGTAAGCCAGCAGGGGAGAGGAATGTTCGAATGCAAAAGTCTGGATCAACGAGGAATCAATAAGCTCCAGCTACGGGAGGCGGTACATATACTCCCCTCGATCGGCAGACGAAAGCAGCAGCTATAATCCAAGTATGCGCGACAGCATAGGTGAAAGCCAGCCAGCCTCTTCCTAGAGACGGGCTCGAGTGATGCTCCTCACGGGTAGGTCCCACAACAGTGGGGTAGACGGTTCTCTGCTCCAGCAGCCACAGTACCAAAGCAATAATCCAGCCGGAAAAGGCTCTGCATTCACCGGTGTAGATTCTCCTGTGCACGGTACTTCACATTAACTAGGTCGAACTTGACGTTATTTCACTAAGCTCTGACACTTTTACTATCCTATTCGCACGCGGTTCTAAGTGCTCTATTTAGATGCAAGGTTGCTCACTTCACTTGGTCGTTGACTCGTGATGAAGGCTTCAACTTGTTGGGTTAACTCGTTTGAGGGTAACTAACTGCTGTATCCACCTGCAACGTATTTATACGTAAGGTGAATAATCTAGTGCCAACCTCAGTTCTGTCTCGTATTACTGCGCAAGCCTGGGCATGTTGAGACATGTCTTAGCGGTGACTTTGAACTAGACATTGGGGGTATGGCCGTGGCGCCTAGGGGGTCGCTGTCCAATAGGAGAACGAATATTATGGTCTGGCCTGTACCAGGTAAAGGGATATTCCGTGTATATGTACAAAGAATATACAAGGGATATCAAACGATATACAAATATTATACATGGGATCTCAAGCAATAAATATATATATTCGCTTTAATCTGACCCTTTGTAACAGCCGCCTCCTAATTAGTCCGCACCTAATTAGATAAGCAGATACAGATTAACCGTCTTGTCCACTACTCAATGTCCGTTGTGAGGAGTAGGGCAATTCACAAAGTCAGTGGGTCATGGTCGTCATTAAGAGAGTCGGGGAGCCTTGGCAACTCTATCAGCCTCGCCACGGGTCGGGTGTATGTCCGTCCCTGGACGAGCACTTCTGCCGCTCTGACCTTTCCGTCGGCACCAGTGATCACTTTGCTTACGCGGCCGGCCGGCCACACAGCTCGGGGTAGTGACTGGTCTATGGTCATGACGACTGTGTCCACTTTTAAGTTGTCCCCGTCCTTGACCCGCTTCTGACGGGCTGGAAGGGATGGTAGGGGGGTTAGGAGGAAGCGGGCCTGAGACTGCTTTGATCTGTGCTTGGCTGTGCCTCCACCTCCTCCGTCTGTTTCTCTTGTTTGCTCTGTACCCCGTCTGAGGAGGGGCTGGTTCCGGCCGCCCCATCAAGGAGTCGCTTGGGGTGCTGGGTTCGAGGTCAGCTACGTCTGTAGCGCAGCTGAGGGGGGTGGAGTTCGGAACTCCCTCTTGTGCCCACGGTTCTCTCACAGGCTTCTCGCCTAGTGTCAATAGCCTCTCAACGGGCTGTACGAGAGAGTGGCCGGTGTCGCTCACCTTTGTGTGCAGGCAGCGTGTAGGCGTGGGTGGACTGTCAAGTCCATAGAGGGGGCCCTGGAGCGTCCACCCCAGTCGGGTCTGAACCGCGACTGGGCATCCTTTGGGTCCGATGTGGGCCGCCTCAATTGGGAGAATGAGGTCCGCGTGGTCGGAGCCGATGAGCAGGGTCGGTGTGGCGCCGTCGATAAGCGGTATAGGTAGTCTGCGTAGGTGCACGTACTTCGCCATCAGCTGTGGGATGGGGTAGGTGTACTGTGACAGGCCTATGTCGGGGCTGGTGAAGACGTTGGTAATACTATACTGCTTCTCGGGCTGGTCCACCGCTGCTATCTTGAAGGAGACATTTTCACCCTTTATGGTCTTCTGGTCTCTTCTGATGGTACGTATGGTCATTGTTCCTTTGGCACCCCGCAGGCCCAACTGGGCTGCGGCGGAAGCGAGGAGGAGAGTCTTTTCAGACCCATCGTCTAGGACGGCGTAAGTGTCCAGGACCTTGTCCTCGTAGCTCAGGAGCACTCTGACCACTTTGATGAGCACTCGGGGGGTCCCGCTATGCTGGTCTATATGGAGCACTCCTGTTGGTCGGTTGCCTTGGATCTTCTGGTGGGCCCCGCACAGTGCTGCGCGGTAAGCGGCGCCCGCCTGGGCCGCCTCACGCCACTGGTCAACTTGGACGGGGTTCAGTGTCTTATATTCGGCGCACTGCGCCAGCCAGTGTCCGCCGTCGCAGTAGGTACAGCAGGGGGCGGTCTGGTGGCTCTTCGGTACTGGTGCCACCGCCTCGGCCTGGTACATTACCGTGACGGGCCCACTTTGTTGTCCTGGCGGACGCCTGTTGATGTCATGCAGGACCTCCAAGTGGGCGCCACCGCACCTGCTGCACTTCTTCTTCAAACGGCACTCAGCTGCCATATGGCTGCGCGCGCAGCGGAAGCAGCGGCGGTGGTCTTTGATCCACTGACTCACCTCGTCCGTGGTCAGCTTCTTGAAAGGGTCGCATTGATACAGCCGATGTTCCCCTTCGCAGTACTGGCATTCAATCTTCCACTCCTCTTTCGTCGAGGGGTTGTTGTGGTTCTTGTGCTGCGGTACTGATTCGGCTTGGTGCATAACGGTCACCGACCGGCGGTTATCATTTGATCCCCGAGGTCCTGGTCTTGGGCTTGGTCCACTCCACACGAACGTGTCCAGTCGTAGGCTGCTGACTTCTCTCGCGAGGAAGTCAGATAAGTCTAGAAGGGATGCCTCTGGGCCGTTGGGGTCGCGGTGGTCTCGCTGCCGCCGAAAACGCTCTTGTCGGGCGGGAGGGAGCTTCTCTAATATTCTTTCTACATTAGAGTTAGCGTACAGTTCGTATATCCCTTTTTCCTTTTGGGACCCCAGCATCCCTACCAGGGACTGTACCTTGATAGAGAGGTCATCCAATGCTCTGTTGTCACTTGCTGGGGGGAGGCGGTCGATATCTCTTATTTCCTGTATCACGTAGTCCCATATGCGTCCATAGCGCTGGTCGAGGGCTACTAGAGCCGCGGTGTATGGGGTACTTGAGTTGGAATATGCCAGCGCTATATTATGCGCTCTGGGCACCTTCAGGTGCTTGAGGAGGATAGCATATTTGTACGTCTCATCGGGGACGTCGGACATCATAGTCTCTAAGCACATCCGTAGCTCCGTGTACTGTGCTCTGTCCTCGCGTGTAAAATCCGGGAACGTCGGTGTGCCAAGGTACGATGCCATGGATGGCTGGCACATCGGTGAGCGTTGGGGGAGAGGCCTCCTGGGCGAGTCTCCCCGTACGTGTCGTCGTGGGCTGGTACTTGGTGGGTACCAGGGGCCGGGTACCCAGGTGCTGTTCCTCGGTGCTGACGGTGCGTCAAACTCACCCTTGAGTTGAGTCGGGGGTCTGTAACGCAGTGACTCGGGGCTGACGTCTGCGCTGTACTGGGCCTCCTGGTCCAGAGTACGTTGCTGCTGGTCGGGGCTGTACTGGGCCTCCTGGTCCAGAGTACGTTGCTGCTGGTCGGCTTGACATTCCTCCTCTTCCTCTTCCTCTTCCTCTGCTAGGTCCTGGAGTCTTCTAGTCAGTCTCTCGGCGACGTAGGCCGGTTCTTCCCGGTTGCTGGGTCTCGTATGGACCGGCCGGGGAGGGGGTTCGGAGACGTGGACAGGATTCTCCTGTTGGCAGGGTCCCGGGTCGCTTGGTCGGGTAGGGGAATGTGCCCTAGACCCTTGTCGTGATGATCTCCGGGAGCTCCGTGCGGAGAGAGGGGGTGTCGCCATGGCGATCAATTGTTCTACCATCTGCGCCTGCAGCCGGTCGCGCTCTGCTTCGCGCTGGGCATGGGCGGCGTCGCGCTGTGCTTCGCGGTGGGCATTGGCGGCGTCGCGCTGTGCATTGGCGGCGGCGTGCTGCACATCGGCGCGGCCTCTTTCAATGTTCTCTTCCGTCTGAAGGCGTCTGGTCTCCAGTCTTATGCGGTCGTCTTCACTCCTTTGTTGCGCCTGGAAGCGCTCTCGCTCGGTTGCAGCGTGTTCGCGCTCACTGAGGGCTTGCGCTTGGAGTTGCGCATGAAAGCGCTCTCGTTGGTCTGCAGCTTGTTCGCGCTCGCTCGTCTGTTGCGCTTGGAGTCGATCGCGTTCACCCTGAAGTCGATCGCGTTCGGTGGAGGCTGCCAGGGTGGCGATGAATGCCTGCGCCAGCATCTTGTCCGCTTCGCTGGGGGAAGACACCGATGGAGGTGATCGGCTTCTGGCAGTGCTCGTTGGAGATCTGTTCTCTGGGCGCGCCTCGAGGTCCGTCTCCTGGGCGCGCTTCTCTTCTGGTAGTGGGTCGGGTTCTGTCCCTGGAGCGCTTTCTTTATCCTGGAGCTCTCCGGGGACCGTCCCGTTGACGTTGTCTGGGGGTATAGTCCTGTCATGTCCCTCCTGGTCCCCCCTGTGAGCTTGGTCAGTTACGTTAGAACCCACTAGGGTCTCTACTGGCAGGGTCGCCTGGTCGGTAGGGTTTGACATGCTTTGACTATCCGCTTTATTTATTTTATCCGCAGTTAACGTCTGTATAAAGCTAGGTAGTAGACTGGCGGCGTAGTCCTCTAGGTCAGGGGTTCCCAAACTTTTCAGGCCGGGGCCCAGAAAATAAGGCGTCAGAGAGCCGCGGCCCAATGCACATCGTCTGGCTTTTTTTTTTTTTGTCATGCGACCGATTTTTTAAGCCAAATATCACTTCAATCCTATTAAGTTAGTTCAAGTTAGTTATTCATTTATATGTGCTATTTATGAGAGGGCTAACTTGTTGCAAAATAATAATGATAATAATAATAGCCTCATTAAAATACTATTGTTGCTTCGGTTGTTTTCAGCGTTTTATGTGCATAATCTGTTATTTAGTTTGAAATGTTCGTTGAAATAAGTAGATTTTTCGTTTTTGTTTATTTATTAAGTTAATATAAAACCATATAGTCACATTTTAGAATACAATAGAATAGAATTTTAGAATACAACTAGAAACACTGTCCTGGCCTGCTTCTAAGTTCAGTGGCCTGACAAAAAAAATTAAAATAAAAAAATAAAAAAAATAAAAATAAAAAATAAAAAAAATATATTTTTTTATTTATTTTTTTTTTTTTTAAATCATCTCGCGGCCCACCCGTGGCTGCTCGCGGCCCACCTTTGGGTCGCGACCCCGACTTTGGGAACCACTGCTCTAGGTAAGGAGGTGGCTGCCGTCTGCGCTGCGGGCGTTCTAGCTTAGGAGAGCCGTTTGTGGAGTGTTCACCGCTGGCCATGTCAATATTAATATTATATTAATATTACGCTAATTACCCTCCGGCTCGAAGGACCAATTGTAACTGAGGGGTACAATTCCCTGACTGTATTGAATAAGTATGGTATCATTAAACCACTACTGAGTTATGTACATTACTACTGGCCATACAGTACACAGGTATATGTGATGAATACCCACACAATAACACGGCTTAACAAGAAAGTACTGTTTATAATATTTATTAGAAGAGCATCAAGATTATCTTACATTTATTAAGAATGAGAGTTGCGCTTGTAAGGCGAAGAATGTGCATGAATAGGTCAAGAGCGTAAGTCCATGAGCATATTACGAAGGGGATAATTAATACCACCTGTAGCATAAGAATTATATAAGGTACACTCGTAGGTCAGCTGGAGATACTAGGGGGGGGTTCCCTCCGGTTGTAAGCCAGCAGGGGAGAGGAATGTTCGAATGCAAAAGTCTGGATCAACGAGGAATCAATAAGCTCCAGCTACGGGAGGCGGTACATATACTCCCCTCGATCAGCAGACGAAAGCAGCAGCTATAATCCAAGTATGCGCGACAGCATAGGTGAAAGCCAGCGAGCCTCTTCCTAGAGACGGGCTCGAGTGATGCTCCTCACGGGTAGGTCCCACAGCAGTGGGGTAGACGGTTCTCTGCTCCAGCAGCCACAGTACCAAAGCAATAATCCAGCCGGAAAAGGCTCTGCATTCACCGGTGTAGATTCTCCTGTGCACGGTACTTCACATTAACTAGGTCGAACTTGACGTTATTTCACTAAGCTCTGACACTTTTACTATCCTATTCGCACGCGGTTCTAAGTGCTCTATTTAGATGCAAGGTTGCTCACTTCACTTGGTCGTTGACTCGTGATGAAGGCTTCAACTTGTTGGGTTAACTCGTTTGAGGGTAACTAACTGCTGTATCCACCTGCAACGTATTTATACGTAAGGTGAATAATCTAGTGCCAACCTCAGTTCTGTCTCGTATTACTGCGCAAGCCTGGGCATGTTGAGACATGTCTTAGCGGTGACTTTGAACTAGACATTGGGGGTATGGCCGTGGCGCCTAGGGGGTCGCTGTCCAATAGGAGAACGAATATTATGGTCTGGCCTGTACCAGGTAAAGGGATATTCCGTGTATATGTACAAAGAATATACAAGGGATATCAAACGATATACAAATATTATACATGGGATCTCAAGCAATAAATATATATATTCGGTTTAATCTGACCCTTTGTAACAGTAGTAGTAGTAGTAGTAGTAGTAATAGTAGTAGTAGTAGTAGTAGTAGTAGTAGTAGTAGTAGTAGTAGTAGTACTAATGGTAGTAGTAGTAGTAGTAGTAGTAGTAGTAGTAGTAGAAGTAGTAGTACTAATGGTAGTAGTAGTAGTAGTAGTAGTAGTAGTAGTAGTAGTAGTAGTAGTAGTAGTAGTAATAGTAGTAGTAGTAGTAGTAGTAGTAGTAGTAGTAGTAGTAGTAGTAGTAGTAGTAGTAGTAATAGTAATAGTAATAGTGAGTTGACACCATTCCAACACTATCACTCCAATCCAAGTTGTTACAAAATGGACCAAGTGCAAGAGCTCACATTAAAACCAAGCGCACATCAAAAACAGGCCTCTCATACAGCAGCCATAAATCTAACAATATCACAATACAAAGGCCTGAGAGAAAAAAACACAACCAGCTCTAATAGAGATGACCAGACCTCGAGGTTGCCTCCCACTCTGGCCAGTAGGGGGGGCAGTGGTTTATCCTTCTCATTCCTCATTTGGCGACGTGACTGTCTTCGACCTGCACAGACGAGGGGAAGGAGGCAAAGGGATTGATAGCAACAAAAATAGTGTGCCACCAAGGGAGCAACAGGAGGTGGTAGTAGAGGGGACTAGTCAATAACAACAGTCTTGACACTACATTCTACAGTAACCTCTTTGATAAGCCGCATTTTGCAAACTCGAATCTTGAGCCACTTAGAATCAGTGCAAACAAATAAACAGCAATCTGTCATCCCCTTCAAATCTATTGTGTGCATTATACTCTTAACTGATGCTATCGAAATCCTTTCAAGTTAACCGCCCGAAGCATTTGCTTTCGATTACCTGCGGCACAAGAAGGGGTGATCGACATTTGCATATTTTTGGAACAATCTGCGAACCGAGATCGATCCGTGCCAGAGAAGTAAATGAATCCATTTCGGATGATAATGCAACACAGGCTCGCTCGTGGGGAATGGGAGCTACGGAGACAGCATTCCATTGCTCTGAGAGCTGGGGGGGCTCTGCTCTCTCCTCGGGGGGGGGGGGTTTCTCCTTACCTTCCGGCCTCTCGTCAAAGTCCTCGTCCTCCTCCTCGGAGCCCACAGAGTACTCGGACTGGTTATCTGAAACATCAGCATGCCACTCTGAAACAGCACATGTCGGGGTGGCATGTCAATAGGCTAAAGGCCCATTCACTTCCACATGCTAATAGCAGTAGCTCTCAGACAGCAGTGGTGGAAGAAGTAAACGGTTCCTTTACTTAAAAGAACACGCCAACATTTTGGGAAATTAGCTTACCGTCTTCTCCAGAGAGAGACAAGAAGATAGATACCAGTTTCGTCTCTGTGCGTTCAGTAGAAAGCTATCTGGCTGCACGTTAGCCTAGCTTAGCACAATGAATGGAAGCGGACATGGCCTAGGTTTTGTCCAACTAACACCTCTCCCGAAGGCTAACCGGCCATGTCCGCTTCCATTCATTGTGCTAAGCTAGGCTAACATGCAGCCAGATAGATTTCTACTGAACGCACAGAGAGGAAACTGGTATCTATCTTCTTGTCTCTCTCTGGAGAAGACGGTAAGCTAAATGTTGGCGTGTTTCTTTAAGTAAAAGTAGAAATATCGAGACCGAATAGTACTCTGGTAAAAGTAAAAGTCCTCTGTTCAAAATCCTACTTGAGTAAAAGTAGAAAAGTGTTTGATATTGTATCGAAAGTATCGAAAGTTATCGAAGTATCGAAAGTTAAAGTATATGCGTTCTACGTGATGTTTGTGTATTCCAGTGCTTGGGAGCGTTCAATCCTCGAACTATTGACCTCTAAATGTTAAAGTGGTATGTGGTCCAGTTATGCTGCTCTGATTAAAGGTTATGTTAAAGTGGTATGTGGTCCAGTTATTCTGCTCTGATTAAAGGTGATGTTAAAGTGGTATGTGGTCCAGTTATGCTGCTCTGATTAAAGGTTATGTTAAAGTGGTATGTGGTCCAGTTATGCTGCTCTGATTAAAGGTGGTGTTAAAGTGGTATGTGGTCCAGTTATGCTGCTCTGATTAAAGGTTACGTTAAAGTGGTATGTGGTCCAGTTATGCTGCTCTGATTAAAGGTTATGTTAAAGTGGTATGTGGTCCAGTTATGCTGCTCTGATTACGTTCAGCAACTCCGAAGTTGGCAGGGCTTTAAATGTGAAAGTATATAATCTTCATCAATTCTTGCCATGTTTTCTATGCAAAATATTTTTCTTCAAAGTAACTAGTCACTGCTGGGTTCAGATAAATGTAGTGGAGTAAAAGTATAAAGTTCCCAAAAATGTAAATACTCCAAAATTATACATAAGTACAGTACTTGAGTAAAAAAAATACTTAGTTACTTTCCACCACTATCAATATACAGTTGAACTATCAAGGATACATGGCTGTTTTTTCCATCATCATTGCAAGATAAGACAAAATGAGAAAGAAACATAACGTTGTCCCTTGGCTCAGCCTCCCGACAGCATCTTAGGGTTGTCATGCACATTAATATTTGAATTATTATTCAGGATGTTCGAGTAGTCCCAGTCGTCGCTAACAACGGCCAAGATGAACTCCTATGCCAACTCGGAGGGCCTGGATATGATTGCCGCTGAAAACGTGCCTATATTAGCCAAGACACGAGGAACACGATCCTGTTCATTCTGTTTCCATCGTGATATTCCAAATAATCTGTTTACTTGGGATATGAAGACATTCAGTTATCCTGATAGTAGCTTGATATAGATTCTTAATTGTAAAAATAATGCGTCCAAGTCAATAATGACCAGTCACTAACCTTCTTTTTGGGGGGAAAACTAGACATTAGCTTAAAGCTGGTTACGATACGATTGTACCCAACAACACTTTTTGTTATATTTGTTTAAATGCTAGTACCATCCTGACAGCCCACTGTAATATAAGAGAAATCAAGAAGGAATCCAAAAAAATCCATTGTTCCTCTGATCCTAAAATAACCTTTACCAATCATTTTATTTGGACTGAATGCAATGATTGGCCGAGCTACCTGGCTGTCTAACTACATCCACTGGTGCGTGCACGCTGCCAGCCAATCAGGGCAGTGGAAGACTAGCCATATAGCTAATGCTGCAGCTGCTAGCTAGTTGGAACTCCCGGTCTACCGTTAGATTAGAAATTAGAAAAGTTGATTATTATAATATTTTTTTATTATGGCAGACAACCTTCAAGCTCCACCTCCAGCAGCTTCCACTGCAAAAGAAGCGACAGGGCTAATAAGACCAGAGTGAACATCGGCTCAGCTTCTCAGCGATGGGGTCAACTGACGCAGCTAAAGGGGTACCTGAAAAGTGATGCGACCAGGGAACAAACTTAACTTTTTGACTTACCAGCCATTTGGCTGGTAGATTTTAAAAACTACCAGCCAGGCAGATTTTTTACCAGCCAAAAATAAAAAATAGCTTTTTAGTATATCGCCATGTGTTATTATTACTATATAATACTCTCATATGCTATTTTCAATTAATATCATAAACAACATAAGGAATATTAGCATAATTTTGAGTGGACTGAAGGAATGAGTCAGCGTTAATAGTTTTAAATGCAAATAATTTATTGAAACATAGAAGTGGGGTCGGGGACACACACACTGTTTCAACTCACCACCCCGCATCATATTGTAGTCTAGTCTGTCTTCAAACTTCCACTCCTCTCGAAACCTTTTTATATTTGAATATCAACATTATCTGTGCATCCTCAGTAATCCTCAGTTTACTACAATATACTCCTCTCCTGAGTCCTGACTAGTGACTTCATCGTCTTTCCAAACGCACGCACACACACACACAGAGAAAGGGAGAGTGCCCCCCCCCCCCCCCATTTCCATTTCCCCAGTCCACACTGTCTGCTGTTCTCTATGGCTCTGCCGCTGATCAAGATTAGCTTGTTAGCTTACGCTAACATAACGTTCATTTCGGGCGATGTGGGCATAAAGGAATGGCGACGATGCAATGCATGTTGGATGCATTTGACCCGTTGTGAGAAGAAGAAAAAACCACAGACTTATTTCGGCTCGCAAAATAGGCGCACTGCTGAGTAGCTCTGCTCTCAGGGAACAAACTTAACTTTTTGACTTACCAGCCATTTGGCTGGTAGATTTAAAAAACTACCAGCCAGGCAGATTTTTTACCAGCCATTGGCGGTTGGCTGGTACTTATTTTGTTCCCTGGATGCGACGATCGCAGAGTTTCTCTTGGACAGGTAATATTACTTTGTTTGTTTTGTCCCGGGGAGGGGGATGTTATTTTCCTTTAGTGTACAACGCTTAGGGAGGGGCTTCACTGCTTCACTCAGAGGGAGGGCTGAAGGGAGAGGCGGGGCTTATGAGCTGTGGGAGGGGCTTCACTGCTTCAGTCAGAGGGAGGGCTGAAGGGAGAGGTGGGGCTTATGAGCTGTGGGAGGGGCTTCACTGCTTCACTCAGAGGGAGGGCTGAAGGGAGAGGCGGGGCTTATGAGCTGTGGGAGGGGCTTCACTGCTTCACTCAGAGGGAGGGCTGAAGGGAGAGGCAGGGTTTATGAGCTGTGGGAGGGGCTTCCCTACTTCACTCAGAGGGAGGGCTGAATGGAGAGGCGGGGCTTATGACCTGTGGGAGGGGCTTCACTGCTTCATTCAGAGGGAGGGCTGAAGGGAGAGGTGGGGCTTATTAGCTGTGGGAGGGGCTTCACTGCTTCACTCAGAGGGAGGGCTGAAGGGAGAGGTGGGGCTTATGAGCTGTGGGAGGGGCTTCACTGCTTCACTCAGAGGGAGGGCTGAAGGGAGAGGCGGGGCTTATGAGCTGTGGGAGGGGCTTCCCTGCTTCACAAAGAGGGAGGGCTGAAGGGAGAGGTGGGGCTTATGAGCTGTGGGAGGGGCTTCACTGCTTCACTCAGAGGGAGGGCTGAAGGGAAAGGCGGGGCTTATGAGCTGTGGGAGGGGCTTCACTGCTTCACTCAGAGGGAGGGCTAAGGGAGAGGCGGGGCTTATGAGCTGTGGGAGGGGCTTCACTGCTTCACTCAGAGGGAGGGCTGAAGGGAAAGGCAGGCTCATGAGCTGTGGGAGGGGCTTCACTGCTTCACTCAGAGGGAGGGCTGAAGGGAGAGGCGGGGCTTATGAGCTGTGGGAGGGGCTTCACTGCTTCACTCAGAGGGAGGGCTGAAGGGAAAGGCGGGGCTTATGAGCTGTGGGAGGGGCTTCACTGCTTCACTCAGAGGGAGGGCTGAAGGGAGAGGCGGGGCTTATGAGCTGTGGGAGGGGCTTCACTGCTTCACTCAGAGGGAGGGCTGAAGGGAGAGGCGGGGTTTATGAGCTGTGGGAGGGGCTTCCCTACTTCACTCAGAGGGAGGGCTGAATGGAGAGGCGGGGCTTATGACCTGTGGGAGGGGCTTCACTGCTTCATTCAGAGGGAGGGCTGAAGGGAGAGGTGGGGCTTATGAGCTGTGGGAGGGGCTTCACTGCTTCACTCAGAGGGAGGGCTGAAGGGAGAGGCGGGGCTTATGAGCTGTGGGAGGGGCTTCCCTGCTTCACAAAGAGGGAGGGCTGAAGGGAGAGGCGGGGCTTATGAGCTGTGGGAGGGGCTTCACTGCTTCACTCAGAGGGAGGGCTGAAGGGAAAGGCGGGGCTTATGAGCTGTGGGAGGGGCTTCACTGCTTCACTCAGAGGGAGGGCTAAGGGAAAGGCGGGGCTTATGAGCTGTGGGAGGGGCTTCACTGCTTCACTCAGAGGGAGGGCTGAAGGGAAGGGCTTATGAGCTGTGGGAGGGGCTTCACTGCTTCACTCAGAGGGAGGGCTGAAGGGAGAGGTGGGGCTTATGAGCTGTGGGAGGGGCTTCACTGCTTCACTCAGAGGGAGGGCTGAAGGGAAAGGCGGGGCTTATGAGCTGTGGGAGGGGCTTCACTGCTTCACTCAGAGGGAGGGCTAAGGGAGGCGGGGCTTATGAGCTGTGGGAGGGGCTTCCCTGCTTCACAAAGAGGGAGGGCTGAAGGGAGAGGCGGGGCTTATGAGCTGTGGGAGGGGCTTCACTGCTTCACTCAGAGGGAGGGCTGAAGGGAAAGGCGGGGCTTATGAGCTGTGGGAGGGGCTTCCCTACTTCACTCAGAGGGAGGGCTGAAGGGAGAGGCGGGGCTTATGAGCTGTGGGAGGGGCTTCCCTGCTTCACTCAGAGGGAGGGCTGAAGGGAGAGGCGGGGTTTATGAGCTGTGGGAGGGGCTTCCCTACTTCACTCAGAGGGAGGGCTGAATGGAGAGGCGGGGCTTATGACCTGTGGGAGGGGCTTCACTGCTTCATTCAGAGGGAGGGCTGAAGGGAGAGGTGGGGCTTATGAGCTGTGGGAGGGGCTTCACTGCTTCACTCAGAGGGAGGGCTGAAGGGAGAGGCGGGGCTTATGAGCTGTGGGAGGGGCCTCCCTACTTCACTCAGAGGGAGGGCTGAAGGGAAAGGCGGGGCTTATGAGCTGTGGGAGGGGCTTCCCTGCTTCACAAAGAGGGAGGGCTGAAGGGAGAGGCGGGGCTTATGAGCTGTGGGAGGGGCTTCACTGCTTCATTCAGAGGGAGGGCTGAAGGGAGAGGTGGGGCTTATGAGCTGTGGGAGGGGCTTCACTGCTTCACTCAGAGGGAGGGCTGAAGGGAGAGGCGGGGCTTATGAGCTGTGGGAGGGGCTTCACTGCTTCACTCAGAGGGAGGGCTGAAGGGAGAGGCGGGGCTTATGAGCTGTGGGAGGGGCTTCACTGCTTCACTCAGAGGGAGGGCTGATGGGAGAGGCGGGGCTTATGAGATGTGGGAGGGGCTTCACTGCTTCACTCAGAGGGAGGGCTGAAGGGAGAGGCGGGGCTTATGAGCTGTGGGAGGGGCTTCACTGCTTCACTCAGAGGGAGGGCTGAAGGGAGAGGCGGGGCTTATGAGCTGTGGGAGGGGCTTCCCTACTTCACTCAGAGGGAGGGCTGAATGGAGGGAAGCTGTGGATTTTCACAATCGTATATAGACCAGCTTTAAAAGTCTATAACACAGACCGGGTTCAGAAACCCCAGACTAGGCACGTGCACTTGCCCATGTGCCCCTTGATGACCAAAGTGGCCTTTTTTGCACTTTTTTTTTAATAATTCTTTTTTTTATTATTATTATTATTTTTTTTGTAAAGAGCAATGCCCATCCTCATCAAGAATCATTTTAATAATATTATAAATAAAAATTAATATTTGAATGCCTGTCTGTCTGAGGTGCATGGTTTTCTGTTATGTTGCGTGACGTGTCGCCCCCCCCCCTCTTGGAATGACAGGCCCATTAGCCAATAGAAATCTATAATACATTTTGATAAATCCCAAACTATTCTAAGGCATAATCATATAGTATGATGCAGTTTGCTGTAAGATTCCGTGTTACACTCTCTGAATATCGGTTGCTAATGCTATAGTGTGGCTGGTTACGTCACGCTGTAGTTGGTGTTCTAACATTTTGATACACCTGCCCCTCTAAAGGTCTCTGCCCGGCCCTGCCCCAGACCCAGGCCCCCGGTCGCTCACAGTACCTTGGTCTTCCTGGGCGGCGTCGTTGTAGTTGACAGGCTTGCGGTTCCGCTTCCCTTTGCCCAGCCTGCTGGCCAGGTCCTCCTGCTGCTGCTCGTAGTGGTGGCGGAGCAGCTTCTCCCAGTAGTCTGGGTCCACGTTCTCCTCCTGCTTAATGACCTCCCGCTCCACCTCCTCCACCTGAGGAGACAGAGGAGCGCCTTTCAGAACGCGCTGTACACGGCGGGCGGGAGGGGTTCATGTTTCTTTTTTTTTTTTATCCACTTTTTCTCTTCTTTTTCTATTTTCTCTCCCATCCCAATTTAGCCGTGCCAATTCTCCCCTCCCCTGTCTTGAACGTTGCTCGCATATGCCCCCCACTGGTCGGTTGTAGGGAGGATAGAAGCCTTGCATCACGTGTCCCCTCCGATAATTTTTTTTGTATTTTATTTTTTTATTATTTTTTAAACAAACACATAAACAAACATGACAACACACGGTAAGATATACAAGCATTAGTTGACAGTGCACATCCAATGAAATCACATTTTAGTTAATTGTCTTATCAAGTTCAAGTTCTTTAATAGTTGTCATACAGAAGTACAGAATACTTTCATACAAAATGCTTCTTACTGTTACGCTCCAGAGACTGTGCTAGACAAGATAGTATCAAATAACATAATAACATAATATAGCATGAATTTAGAAGAAGAGAATGAGGTCACAGTGTTCGGTATAGACATATGTACAATGTTCTGAGTTACCATATAATATACAATACACAATACTATGCAGTGTACTAATGTACAGTACTATCTAGTGCAAAGCAGAAATGGGATGAGGTACAATTTTAGGTACAATTTACAGTAAGGTGTACGAGTTGTAGTGCAATCCTTCATCCATAAATATAAAGTGTGGGGAGTGGGTGCTACAGTGTGTTTGTTTAAAGTGGGTGTGTGCTATAAAGTGTGTGGAGTGGGTGCTACAGTGTGTTTGTTTAAAGTGAGTGTGTGCGTGTGGATGTGTGTGCTATGTGCGTTTGGTGGTTGTTGTTGTGTAGTGTTCATTCATTGTTCGTTTAGCAGCCTGATGGCCTGGGGATAGAAGCTACTTCTGAGTCTTTCTGTGCTCGCCTTGAGACTCCGGTATCGCTTGCCTGACCGCAGCAGTTCAAAGAGGCAGTTGTTCGGGTGACTGGAGTCTTTAATGATTCTCTTAGCCTTGCCCTTGCAACGCTTGTAGTAAATGTTCTGGAGGGTGGGGAGCCCCCCTCCAATTGTGCGTTCGGCTGCACGTGTCACTCTTTGTAGTCTGCTTCGGTCTTTTGCAGTGCTATTCCCAAACCAGGAGGTGATGTTGCCGGTCAAGATGCTCTCTATTGTACATGAGTAGAAGTTCTTAAGGATCTTCTGGCTGACTTGGAACTTCCTTAGGCGCCTGAGGAAGTAGAGGCGTTGTCGTGCCTTCTTCACCACACTGTTAATGTGTGTGGTCCATGTCAAGTCCTCGGATATGTAGGCTCCGAGGTACTTGAAGCTGTTGACTCTCTCAACCGGTGCCCCGTCGATGCTGAGGGGGCTGTAGTCCTTGACCCCCGACCTCCTGAAGTCCACAATCATCTCCTTTGTTTTGCTGACGTTCAGGGAGAGGCTGTTTTCCTGGCACCATCCCGCCAGGACCTTGACCTCTTCCAGGTAGGCCCTCTCGTCGTTGGCAGAGATCAGGCCCACCACCACTGTGTCGTCAGCAAATTTGACGATTGTATTGCTACTCCGCTGAGCCACACAGTCGTGTGTGTACAGGGAGTAGAGGAGGGGACTCAGAACACAGCCCTGGGGGGCCCCTATGTTGAGGGTGATGGATGAGGAGATGCAGTTGCCTGCTCTCACCACCTGGGGTCTGCCAGTCAGGAAGTCCAAGACCCACTGGCAGAGGTCATAGCCCAAGCCCAGGTCCCTGAGCTTGGCTATGAGTATGGAGGGGACTATGGTATTGAATGCCGAGCTGTAGTCGATGAATAGCATTCTCACATAGTTCCCCTGCCTCTTGTCCAGGTGTGATGCTGCTGTGTGCAGCACATGGGATATGGCGTCCTCCGTGGACCTGTTGGGGCGGTATGCAAATTGCAGGGGGTCCATGTTGATTGGGAGGGAGGAGCAGATGTAGCCCTTTACTAGCTTCTCGAAGCACTTCATGGCTATGGAGGTGAGAGCTACAGGGCGGTAGTCGTTGAGGCAAGCAGGCTTGGATTTTTTGGGTACAGGGATAATAGTGGACTTCTTCAGGCAGGTGGGGATGACAGCCTGTTCTAAGGACAGGTTAAATATGTCAGTGAATACTGGGGCCAGTTGGTCGGCACAGACTTTTAGGACGCGGCCGGGGATGCCGTCTGGACCTGCTGCCTTCCTGATATTCACTTTTTTAAAGGTCCGCCTCACCTCATGCTCTGTTACCCTGAACACTGCGCCTCCATCAGCAGCCGACCCCCCCCCCCCCCATTGCCGAGGCTTGTGAGCTGGTGTTGTTATTACCAGCATCAAACCTCGCATAGAAGGTATTGAGGTCATTTGCTAAGGAGATGTCACTGTTCAGTTTGAGGGAGGCGCCTTTGTAGTCTGTCATCGTTTTGAGCCCCTGCCACATAGCTCTAGAGTCAGCTTGTTCAAACTGGAGTTCAATTTTATCCCTGTAGCGTCGTTTGGCCTCTGACACAGTCCTCCTTACGTTGTATCGCGCCACCTTGTGGTCATTCATGTTGCCTGCCTCTAGGCCGTCGTTGTATGCTTTGGTGCGCTCTCTCAGAGCTTCACGGACGGATTTGTCTACCCAGGGTTTTTGATTTGGGTAAACTTTCATTTTGGTAGTGGGGATTGTTTCTTTCACCCTAGTACAAACATAGTCCAGCACTGTCTCCGTGTAGGCATTAATGTTATCTGTGTCGCGGAACACATTCCAGTCTGTGTTGTGAAATACCCTTAATACCTGTTATCTAAAAACCTACACACATATGCTCCAGCTCGTACCCCCCCCTCCCGGACCCCCCATTGGATAATCCATCCATTTTCCCTCGCTCCTAACCAGACATTACCATTATATGCTAGCTTTTATTTTCTCCACCATTTCTAACCACAATGTCATTTTGGATTCATTGAGACCCAAAATTCTTGCTGTAGATATTTCTTGATAGATCACATCGAGATATGTAATAATCCAGACCTTTCGGCACATTTTTTCCGGTTGGAACCATTGTGATGCTATCAGCTTTTTAGCCACTGTGATACCCGATAAAACCAATCTCTTTAGCTGTGGATGTACTGCACACTCAAAAACGTCATTCAGCAGTAATACAGAGGGGTGTACAGGTATATTCCAAGTTAAGAGATTTGATAATTGCTGGGTCACCTCTTTCCAGAATATCTTAACTGGTGGGCAGTCCCAGTACATGTGCATAAATGTCCCCTCGTCCCCATTTGTACATAAGGAGCATTTGGAGTCTTGTATAAGACCCATTTTTTTCAGTCTTATAGGAGTCAAGTATGTCCTGTGAATATAGTTAAGATTGATTTGTTGATGGTCCGGGTTCCTTGATGTGAGTCGAACATTTGCCCAGGCTTCTTGCCAATCAAAATCACTTTCCAGGTCTGGTATATCCCTCCTCCAGACGGAGTCTAGGTGGAGGGTTTCATATGAGGACGTTAGTAATTGATGATAAAAATCTGAAACAAAACCTATTGATGTCTCTCTTTCATAGAAGAATTTGTGGTATCTGTGGTGTTCAATTGGTTTCGTTAATGGAACACCCTGAGTCTTCAAACATAACAATAACTGTATGTAAAAAAGATGTGTGGACTTGGTGAGATTACATTTTTTCCGTATTTCTTCATAACTACAGAAACCCTGTTTGTTAAAAACATCCCCTAATGAGTGTATGCCTTGCTTTTCCCATATAGGGAATCTTATAAGGAAGTTCAGAGTATCGGGGAAGATACTCCAGTCCTTCTACTCAGGAGCTGTAGAGAGCATCTTGACCGGAAACATCACTGCCTGGTATGGAAACAGCACGGCACAGGACAAGAAGGCCCTACAGAGAGTGGTGCGCTCAGCCGAGCGTACCACGGGTATTGCGCTACCTCCCCTGCAGGTTCTATACAACAAGAGGTGCAAATCCAGAGCCTGCAGAATAATGAAAGACCCCCACCACCCCAATAACAGCCTGTTCCAGCTGCTGAGGTCAGGCAGACGCCTGCGAACCCCAGCTACTAGGACGGAGAGGCTTAGGCTCAGCTTCTTCCCCCAGGCCATCAGAGCCTTGAACAATGAACATTGAGTGCCACAGAACACTGAACTATCCACACACAAGCACACACAAGCACACACACGACACGCACGCTGTGCACGCTCACACACTAGCAGCCACTTTAACACGAGCGGGCACACACTCACGCCGCACACACGCACACTTATGGCCAAGAGGAAAGGCCACTTTAAATTAGTATAACAACAGGAACAGTGTATTGCACTACTAAAGCTACCTAGCATGTCCTATATGCTCTGTAAATACTATGTACAGATACCGAGATGTCACACCATGTTACCTGTTACCTGTTTATTGCACAATGTTTTTTTTTTATTGGATTCTATTATATGTTGTACCACTGTATTGCACATCGTCGCGGGCAAGACCACCCGCATTTCATTGTATACTTGTATGCCGTGACAATTAAAACTCCTGACTTGACTTGACTTATAGGTCGTTTTCCAATCAAGAGTGCATTGTTATTGAATAAGGGAGTATGATTGTGCCATTTATGTGGGTTAGGATATTTTTTTTGTGTTTCACGCCATATCCGGATCGCATGAGTAATTATGGGGCCAAATTTCCGTTCGCAATGCTTGATTGATAGTTTAGTGTATGCTATGTCCTTCAGTCTATGTGGGGCTACTATGTTTTCTTCTAATTTTCTCCAGGATACTAATGCTTGGGGATCAAACCATGTTGTCAATGGTCTTAATGTGTACGCCTTAAAATAGTGGAAAAAATCTGCAAATGCCATGCCACCGTCTGCTTTATTTCTCTGTGCGGTGGATCTTTTTATACGTGGTGGTTTGTTATTCCAAATAAATTTGTATGTGGAGGAGTGTAATTTTTTCCAGTAACCCTCTGGAGGGGGTAACGGTAGCATTGAGCTGAAGAAGTTGATTCTAGGTAGTACGTCCATCTTAACTATTGATATCCGTGCCTGTACTGAGTTTTTAAGTTTTGCCCACCTATCAAGGTCGTCTTTGATTTTGTTTTGGATTTTTGTGTAATTGTGCTTCACCGTTTGTCTTATGGTGGGGAATATTTCCACTCCCAAACATCTAAAATGTTTTACCATATGTAACTCTTCTGGGAGGGTTATATCTTTTTTTGCAGGGGCGTTAAGTGGAAGGAAAGCCGACTTCGGCCAATTTATCTTGAATCCTGATAAATCTCCAAAGTTCTCAATCAACTTGAGCAGATGAGGCAGTGTGGTGTTGGGGTTTTGCATGAACAGTATTACGTTGTCCGCATATAAACTAATTTTATGTTGTGTGCCCTTGATTACAATTGGTTCTATGGATTGGGATTGTCTTATATATTGTGCTAAAGGTTCTAATGATAGATCGAATAGTCCGGGACTAAGAGGGCAACCCTGTCTAGCTGAGCGTGATACCGGAAAGATTCCGGAGGTCATTATATGTTATGGTTTGTAACCGACCCCAATCGCACAACACAAGACAGGTACAGATGTACAGATGCACTTTCATTGCATCCAGGGACAGCATCGCCTTAGGTATGGTGTCGTCCTTGTCGGAATCTAGTACGTGCAGTATTCGTCTTATGTTATCAGTGATCAGGCGGCCTCTTATGAAGCCAGTTTGGTCCGGATGAACTAAAGACGTCATATGCTTTTGTAATCTGATGGCTAATACCTTAGAGTACAGCTTGATATCGGTTCCGAGGAGGCTTAAGGGTCTGTAACTACCGCACTCGGTGGGGTCTTTGTCTTTTTTGAGAAGGACTGTTATGAGTGCAATATTGTCGTTCTTATGGAAGTTCCCCTCCTTGACTGAGTATAAGATCATATTTAGTAATAAGGGTCCAATTATGTCCCAACAAGAGAGGTACATTTCTGGTGGGATACAGTCTCTTCCAGGAGCCTTACCACTTTGCATTTCGGATATGGCCTTCTTGAGTTCCTCTAGTGTGATCGGTGTTTCTAACTGTTTAGCGTCATCCTCTGAAAGTTTAGGGAGAATAATTTGATTAAGATATGTGTCCATTTTGTTTTGATCGAAGGTCGTTTCTGATTTATATAAGTTGGAGTAGAATTCTTTGAATGTATCGTTTATTTTTTCAGGGTCTGTTTCAAGTACTTGTTGTGCTCTAATGGTAGTTATATCTGCAAATTTTGCATTAATTCTTAATCGCATGGCTAATAGGTGACTAGGTTTAGAACCTTGGGAGTACTGCTGTTGTCTTGTGCTACGTATTTGTATTTCCGATTGTTGTCTGTATATGGCATTGATCTCTTTTTTTAGTACCTTAACTTGATTTTCTAGTCGAGTTGAGTTGTTGTATTGTAAAGAATTAAATAACGTTGAGTAAAGCGTTTCCAGTTCAGCCAGTTTTGTGCATCGATTCTTGCGCATTTTGGAGGAAAAGCTATCAGTGAAATCCTTGATCATTCCCTTTACCGACATCCATATTATTCTGGGGTCTTGCACCGAGTTTGCATTCTCCCGTAGGAATACTGTAAGAGCTTCTTTGAGTTGTGTAATGAATTCCTTGTTATTAAGCAGCATCGAGTTAAATCGCCATCTTGGGGCTCGGGAAGATAGTATACCAAATGTTCCTTTTAGGAGTAAATAACAGTGATCTGATTGTCAGTGCATTGGGTATCATTTCCACTTCATAGTTATCAAATAGTCTCGGGATGCAAAGACATAATCTATTCTGGATAATGTGTTATGTCTCGCAGATCGACAAGAGTACTTTCGGGTCGTGGGATTAAGTGATCGCCATAAGTCATTTACACCTGTAATCCTCGACCAATCCTTTAATGCATTAGATGAATTCTTTTGTTTGCTGGAAAAGGCGAGGTAAGATTTGTCCATCCTTGGATTCCAAATGGCATTAAAATCAGCACCTATTATAAATGAGTAATCGGGAAGGTCTAACATTGCTTTGGTTAGTGTAGTGAAGAAACCCACCAACGCTATTTTCCTGTTCTTGTGTACAATCTTAGCTATAGTTATCCGACCATCTACATCAGACCATACTCCCTTTAATTCAATATTCAACTTCCGTCTAACGACTATGGCTACACCCCGAGTTCTCGTACCAAAAGAAGAGTGACTAATATTATGATATGTGTTGTCCGCTAACGTATCTATGTCTTTCTCTAGAATGTGCGTTTCGCTTAGCAGAGCAACGTCCACCTGTTCTTTTTTCATCAGTGTGAGCACGCTTTTGCGTTTGAGTTGGTTATTTATTCCCCCAGTGTTCCAGATCATTATATTCAAACTAGCCATAATCTATACATGTTGTTGTGTAGTTGTTGGTAATGCTTCTGGAGTGCGAGGCAACAATAGATATACATCCAACTAGTGAGGTCCCGTTGAGAGCCGAGCTTAAAAACATACATATATACAAATAAAAATCCCCTTTCCCCCCCTCCCACCGAGAGTCGTACAGGATTGTGTCCCATAGACACATCCTACACGTATGACTCCCTCCCTTAGGCCACCGGATTACCCAAATTGAGCTTTGTAATCCTACTCTTCCTATGCTAATAGCCATAGGATCTGAAACTTTCATTCTAATTCAATAGAATGTCGCTTTTGGTCTTGCGCCTTCCCATTAATGTACTAACAATAGTGTGAAAAATGAAAAATATACCTTCATTAATATATTCATTTGAACCTTCTACTAACTTATGTAGGAAACATCAGAAAAAAGGAAAATAATGGAGATAAACACGAATACCTTAAAATGAAAAAAAAAAATAACAATGAAAGATAAAAAAAATAAAAAAGGAGTGAGAACTAAAATAAAACTCGTCAGAGAAAAACAGATAAAATAAAATTGAGTAAAGAGAAAAAAGAGAAAAACAGAGACTTTTAGAGCTACATTGTGCAAATCTCTAAATCAGTGGAGTAATTATTTAAAATATTAGAATAACCTTGTCGTGCTTATACATTTAGATGTGGCTAATGTCCCTTTTTTTTATTTTTTTTTTAAGTCTTATTAAAGCCTAATTAATTAAACTTCAGTCCTTAGATCATATGCTTATTCACACTGGATGTTAATGTAAAATTTACAGGCCTTCGTTGAAGGGGTGCATTATATTCTAGAAGGTTGTGGAATACCCTGGTAAATATGTAAACACTGCTGTTATGTTCCACCCAGGGGTCATGACCTACTAGTATTTTCCGGAATATTCCTTTGTGTCCCTGAGCAGTCGAGAGAGGAGCCCAGAATGTTCCAGAATGCTCATAATGTTAATGTTGGATTATTGTCTCCGCAAAGACCAGAAGACTGTAAATATAATGCCTTACAAGCCATATTAAACATCTTGTGCCTTATTGTTGTCAGCGTGCATATCATCTGTTACTTTTGTTGAGCCGTGGTAAAGTCATTCTAATAAAATTACTAAAATACAAAGAGAAAGAGAGAGATGAATAGGCTTATCTGTTCTGAGCCAGTGTTTCGCCCTGCCCGGGGGGACCGGATCCATGTTGCTTCATGTAATCTTTCATGTAATCTTCGGCGGCTTTAGGCGTGCGTATTCCCTGCCTAATACCGTCTTTTCCCAAGATCGATAAAAGTGCCGGGTAGTTAAGGATTGGCCTGAGACCACTCTTAAACATTCTCTGCATCACATCCTTGTAGGGGAAACGCTGAGCGATGGCCTCCTTGCATAGATCTTCGTAGATGGATATTGAATTTTCACCATATTTCAGTTTCCCCCTTTGATTGCACGCTCCTCTAATGATGGCGTCTCTTGTTACCGTCTTGCGCGGGGTGACAATGATAACTCTCGGACCGTTAACTCTTTGGCCTCGTGTACCGACTCTGTAACATTGGTCCACTGTCGGCGCTGTGGGAAGGATGTTATTACCTAAAATATCTACTAACACTGTTGGAAAGCTGACGTCTGTGCAATTGACTGATTCATCCAGTCCCACAATGCGGATATTATTTCGCCTGTAGTAACGTTGGGTCTCGAGCTGCCTCTCCATTGCTTTCTCTTCGACTTCTTGTATTTTCTTCCGACACTCTTCTTCCACCTGTTTTATCTCCTTCGATAACTGTGTTAATCCATTGGCGTCCGTTGGCGTTCTTCTCGTTCACTTGGACCATCTGTGTAATTTCTATCACCGTATTCTCCACTGCCGTGATTCGCCCGGCCTGTGCAGCGGCTGCTTTCATAACCTCTTCGAATTTAGCATCGACGTGTGCTTTGAATTCATCAATGTGTAATTTGAAAGCTACCATCTGATCCTTCCCTACTTGTATCTGATCTTTTATCAGGATAGTCAGAGAGTTGAAGTCGGGTTGTGAAATTGCACTGCTTGTGTCAGTTGATGTTGTGGGTGCAATGATGGACCCGATGGTTACATGATGGTCCCCTCCGATATATGTGGAGGCCGCTTGTCACATCTTTTCACCTGCCAGCGCGAACCCTCATCGGCGAGGTGTAACGTGTGGGAGGCTCACACACTACCCCCGCCATTTCCTGTCTCTGCTGTGCAGGCGTCCCCCAACCGACCTGTAGGAGTCGCTGTCCACAACATCCAGATTACCATCCATCGACTTCCCACCCGCTGACTCTGCCAATTGAGTTAGTATGACGGCCGACCCAAGCCGGAGGCAATGCAGACAGCTGGAGTCGAACCCGGTGTCTCTTGCATTGGTGACGAGCGCAATGTCCGCTGCGCCACCCAGCCTCCCCTAAGGGTTCATGTGTTTGACTGAAACATTACGATTTCCATGGTCAGGGAGTTTTAGTTTGGGGGATGTGTAATGTGAGGTTTAGAGTCTTCGAAGGGACTAACTAGGTGAATGTTTAAAGATTCGATTAGATTCGATTCAAATGTATTGTCATTGTACAGCACAAGTACAGTACAATGAAAAAAAATTCCCACTCTCTCCTCCCTCTCTCCCTCCCTCCATCCCACTCTTTCTCCCTCCATCCCACTCTCTCTCCCTCCCTCCCTCCCTCCCTCCCACACCCTCTCTCCCTCAGCCCTGTCTTTCTTCCCTCCATCCCTCTCTCCCTTCATCCCACTCTCTCTCTCCCTCCCACCTCCCTCCATCCCTCCCCCCCTCACCTTGTCCTCCTCTTGGACCATGTACTAGGGAACTAGGCCACCTCGAAGGAGCTCAGGTACTCCTCCCACCCCCCCCCCCCCTCCCTCCCCCCCCTCACCCCCCTCACCCCCTCACCTTGTCCTCCTCTCGGACCATGTACTGGGCCACCCCGAAGGAGCTCAGGTACTCCTCCCCCCCTCCCTCCCCCCCTCACCCCCTCACCTTGTCCTCCTCTCTGACCATGTACTGGGCCACCTCGAAGGAGCTCAGGTACTCCTCCCCCCCTCCCTCCCCCCCTCACCCCCTCACCTTGTCCTCCTCTCTGACCATGTACTGGGCCACCTCGAAGGAGCTCAGGTACTCCTCCCCCCCTCCCTCCCCCCCTCACCCCCTCACCTTGTCCTCCTCTCTGACCATGTACTGGGCCACCTCGAAGGAGCTCAGGTACTCCTCCCCCCTCCCTCCCCCCCTCACCCCCTCACCTTGTCCTCCTCTCTGACCATGTACTGGGCCACCTCGAAGGAGCTCAGGTACTCCCTCCCCCCCTCACCCCCTCACCTTGTCCTCCTCTCTGACCATGTACTGGGCCACCTCGAAGGAGCTCAGGTACTCCTCCCCCCCCTCCCTCCCCCCCTCACCCCCTCACCTTGTCCTCCTCTCTGACCATGTACTGGGCCACCTTGAAGGAGCTCAGGTACTCCCCCCCCCCCCCTCCCCCCCTCACCTTGTCCTCCTCTCTGACCATGTACTGGGCCACCTTGAAGGAGCTCAGGTACTCCCCCCCCCACCCCCCCCCCCCTCCCTCCCTCCCCCCCCTCACCCCCTCACCTTGTCCTCCTCTCGGACCATGTACTGGGCCACCTTGAAGGAGCTCAGGTACTCCCCCCCCCCCCCTCCCCCCCTCCCCCCCTCACCTTGTCCTCCTCTCGGACCATGTACTGGGCCACCTTGAGGGAGCTCAGGTACTCCCCCCCCCCTCCCCCCCCTCACCCCCTCACCTTGTCCTCCTCTCGGACCGTTTACTGGGCCACCTTGAAGGAGCTCAGGTACTCCTCCCCCCCTGCCCCCCCCCCTCCCCCCCTCACCTTGTCCTCCTCTCGGACCATGTACTGGGCCACCTTGAAGGAGCTCAGGTACTCCTCCCACCCCCCCCCCCTCCCCCCCCCCCCTCACCCCCTCACCTTGTCCTCCTCTCTGACCATGTACTGGGCCACCTTGAGGGAGCTCAGGTGCTCCTCCCTCCCCCCCCTCACCCCCTCACCTTGTCCTCCTCTCGGACCATGTACTGGGCCACCTTGAGGGAGCTCAGGTGCTCCTCCCTCCCCCCCCTCACCCCCTCACCTTGTCCTCCTCTCGGACCATGTACTGGGCCACCTTGAAGGAGCTCAGGTACTCCCCCCCCCTCACCCCCCTCACCCCCTCACCTTGTCCTCCTCTCGGACCATGTACTGGGCCACCTTGAAGGAGCTCAGGTACTCGTTCATGTTCTGGACGTCGGGTTCCTCCGTGGCGTCTTGGTCTCGGTCCAGCAGCCTCTCGATGGCCACGTTGTCGTAGTGGATGACGCTGCCCTCGTCCTCGCCCTTGTCCCCCGCGGGACACTTCATGGGACACTTCATACCTGGGGACACGCACAGGGCGGAATGGACCTATCACAAATGCCTCGCCTCTTTTCTTGATCCTCCAATCGCAACTGTTGGCTCTGAAGTTTGAGATTAGGTCAATTAGCGCCGGGAGGTGTAATGAATATGAAGGAATACCGCCACGGATCCATACATGGATTCTTATATACCCTCGTCCACGATATATATATACATATCGTAAAACATATATGTACATACAGTTAAGTTAATAAAAAAAAGATTCCTTGCAGGTATTAAAAAGTTAAAGAAAATAGATTGCTGTCAATTAAATAGCACCATGACAATTGTATCACAGGATAAAGACATAAGAAAATGATGTCATATCACATTGTAATTTGTACTGGAATATCGCCCAGCTCTAAGTGGAATTTAATATAACTTTTCATGCTGTTATTATTTTAATATATAATTTTATTTACACATAATAATAGTATGTGTTGTTGAGGAATCCCTTTTGGTCTTCCCAGAGCAGATCAACACAGTGCAAAAGCGTAACAGCAATGACTGCTTATCACCAACAGATCTTATGGATCTGATGGATCTTATTTTAGAGAGCTTATGGATCTTATCATTATGGTAAATGGTAAATGGTGGATTTATATAACTGCTTTTATCCAAAGCGCTTTACAATTTTTGTTCTTCACATTCACCCATTCACACACCGACGGCGGAGGCAACCATGCAAGGCGCCAACCTGCTCATCAGGAGCAATTAGTGGTTAAGTGTCTTGCTCAAGGACACTTCGACACGCTGCCCGAGAGGAGCGGGAATCGAACCGGGAACCTTCCGATTACCAGACGACCGTTCTACCTCCTTGTGGATCTTGTGGATCTTCTGGATTTTGAGGATGTTATGGATCTTATGGATGTCATGGATGTCATGGATCTTATGGATCTTGTGGATCTTGTGGATTACCACTTTAAAGGCCAACCTCCAGCTTAAACCCTACTGATCAATTATGGGTAGTTTACATCATTGGTATATAATTTCATTATTTATTTTTTTCCATTTGACACCGGAAATGCCACTCTGAAAGAGTTAAAAAGGTCCACGCACGAATAACATGCACGCGCGAATCAAAAAAGCTTATCAAACGCCGACGTCACAACAGGACACAGGTGCATATTAATGAGCCGAATCTAATGTTGCTTTTCCACTAAAATAAAGTACTCAGTTTGTCTCCGTGTGGGGAGGCGGGGCTGCTGGTGATCAGCATGAGAGCTCCAGAAATGTCACGTGAAAAACTGCAGACCACTGATTGGTCAGAAGAGAGACGCGTCACTGTCTGGAGAGTCTGAACGAAAACAGAACGCCGCCATCTTTAATGTCTCGCGTAGGATGTCTTATGTATGTTTGCAGCACGAAACAAGTGCAATAAAAAAGGATACAGTCACTGTGTATTCTGCCTCATTTATTGATGAAACAAAACCGACATCAACACAATTTGCCACCGAGCGGAGAGTTTAGTCTGACAAAAAGATAGCTGATTACCGTAATTCCTCTAATAGTAACCGGGTCTCAAATACAAGCCGGGTCTCTATTAATGGCCGGGTGCGCTCTTGAGCTAAGCAATTATAAGCCGGCCTCCTAATACAAGCCGGGTTACTAATATACTGAGCTGCATACTGAGCTAGTTACTTGATTTCACTTTGAAAACGTTGAAATGACCAGTGACCACCTGTAATTGCACTGTTTACTATTTCATACAGTACTTGGTTTCAATAAATGAACCCAGTACATTTTACTGGGTTCAAACTGACACAAAATGTTGATTTATTCATTATGATCCGTTTGAAAATTTGAAATATAGGCCTCCCTCTTATACAGGCCTCCTCCTAATACAAGCTGTCGTGTTACTTTGCACGGTAACAAATACGTGAGTCCTCTGCTTTGGTTGTAAGTATCTTTATTAGCTTAGCCTCGCTACGTTACACGGGTGTGCCGGTTAGGTTCCTCTAACTCTACCTGACCCCCCAGTACGGTGGCCTGTGCACTTCGCGTAAGCGCACACACATTAACATAACACCACATCTCCCTTTCTAGAATCAATGGGTAGACTGCCATTGATTCCCCAGACCTTAGAGGATTATTCTGCCTCTATATCTAAAAGGTCTGTTCATCTGAACTGATCTAAACAATTTCTTTAACACCATATAAACCATGGGTTATATTAAACATAGCAATTGCTTTCTTTCGAAATGTATATCTAAACGAATAATATATATAAACACATGTCTTATCTTAACCATAAACCTCTTTCATTCTATCGCAGGAATGTCACTTTTCTTTACTCTCTCTCTCTCTACTGTCTCTTACAAGTCCAACCTAGTTGGTTTCACCACACATCTCCCAGACCTGGTTCTGGGAGTAGCTGGTGGTTCCAGGACCTCCTGCTCCGTAGGTTCTGCTGCACTCTGCTCCGGTGAGGGCTCCATGGGGACGAGATGGCGACGGTTACGCCTTAGTGTTCCATGGGGTCCATCTATGATGTACGAACGTGGAGTGGGGTGACTGCTGACCACAACTCCAGTTGCACTTTGATCTGTGACCCACACCTCCTTTCCTGGAGTGAGCCTGTCGAGACTTCGCGTACGATGACGCCGGTTGTAGCTTTGTGCATCTCTCATCCTCCTCTCCTCTTCCTTCTGGACCACCGCCTTACTGTCAGGAAGAGTAGGGACCAGTAGAGCAGGAAGCGTTGGCACCGTTGTGTGGAGTCTCCTCCCCATAAGAAGCTGGGCTGGACTGTATCCGTTATGCAACGGGGTGGCTCTGTATGCCAGCAGAGCACGGTATGGGTCGGCCGCCTTTTTCAAGAGGCCTTTTATCGTCTTGACAGCACGTTCTGCCTCCCCATTACTCTGGGGATATCTCGGGCTGCTTGTGACATGGCGAAACCCATATGATGTCGCAAACGCTGCAAAGGCCATTCCGGAGAATTGCGGCCCGTTATCCGTCACCAGTTCCTCCGGGATACCATGGCGTGCGAAAATTGACTTCAGGTGGTGGATGACGTCTGTTGATTTTGTGGGAGTCAGCAGAGCGATCTCCACGTACCTTGATGCATAATCCACGACCAGCAGGTAAGTCTTGCTCTCCAGCATGAACAGGTCTGCTCCCAACTTCTGCCACGGTCGCCCCGGGTATTGAGATGGCATCAGGGGCTCCCTTTGGTTCTCTCTCTCTTTGCAGCATGTTCGGCAGTTGAGGACCAGCTCATTCAGCTGCTGGCTGAGCCCGGGCCACCATACAGACTGCCGTGCTCGCTCCCTGCACTTTACCACCCCCTGGTGGCCTTCATGCAGCCTGGCAAGCACGTCGTTTCTCATTGTTGAAGGGATTACAAGCCTGCTTCCTCTCAGCAACAGTCCATCCTCTACTGTGAGTGACGCCTGTTCTGCCCAGTACAGCCTGAGAGCCGGTTCACTGTTGTGTGATGGCCATCCCTCTGCACACCGCTGCTTCACCTGTGCGCACACACTGTCCCCCTCCAACTGCTCTCTCAGCTCGTCCAGGTAGGCAGTGCTCGCTGACAGGTTCTCTATTACCATGTCCACATAGATATTTGTATTCTCAAATAACTCCTCCTCCTCTGGTGTCTCCCTCCTCTTCACAGGAGCACGTGAGAGCGTATCAGCAGTCCACAGGCTCTTCCCTGGCACATGTGCAATGGAATAGGAATAGCGCATCAGGCGCATCCGGAAGCGCAGAATCCGTGGAGGGAGATCATCCAACGCCTGAGACCCCAGGAGACTCAGGAGAGGCTTGTGGTCCGTCTCCAGCTGGAAGTGTCTGCCGATGAGAAAATGTCTAAACCTCTCACAAGCCCAGGTCAAGCCCAGGGCCTCCTTCTCAACCTGTGCGTATCTCTGCTCAGTCTGTGTGAGAGACCGCGACACATAGGCTACTGGTCTCCACACTCCATCCCATTTTTGGAGAAGCACACTCCCCAAGCCGTACGACGACGCGTCCGCTGAGACCTTGCACTCCCTGTGGTTATCGTACATGGCCAACACTGGTGGAGATATTAGTGCATCTTTTAAATCTTGAAAGGCTTTGGCCTGCTCGATGCCCCACAGCCAGCAGTTCTTCTTTGACAGAAGGTCTCGCAGGGCCTTGTCTCTCTCCGCCAGCCGCGGGATAAACTTCCCCAGCTGGTTTACCATGCCGAGAAAGCTTCTCAGCTCACTGACATTTGTCGGCTCCTCCATCCTCCTCACGGCATCCGTCTTACTCGGGTCGGGGTTAATGCCACTGCTGGAGATCACATGGCCTAGAAAGGTCACCTCTTCCTTTGACAGGTCGCACTTGCCTGTGTTCAGGGTGATTCCTGCTTTCTCGATCCTCCCCAGCACGACATGCAGACGAGCGTCATGCTCCTCCTGTGATCGGCCCCACACCAGCACATCATCCATGTGGCAGACGACACCCTCCAGCCCCTCTGTGACCTCAGTCACCATTCTGTTTTGGAAGTGTTCTGGGGCGGAGGCGATGCCGAAAGGTAGGCGATTGAAGTGGTAACGACCAAACGGCGTGATGAAAGTTGTATACTTTGACGACTCCTCAGTCAGGGGTATTTGCCAAAATCCCATGTTCGCGTCTAACTTGCTGAATATCCTGGCTCCGGCCAGCATTCCCAGTGTTTCCTCGACTGTTGGCAGGGTGTATTTCTCCCGGCACACTGACTCATTGAGGTTTGTGAGATCGACACATATGCGTACCTCCTCTGTCTTCTTCTTAGGGACTACTACCATGCCAGCGCACCAGTCGGTTGGCTCTTCGATCCGGCTGATCACTCCGAGGCTTTCCATGCGGGACAGTTCTTGCTTGACTTTGTCCATCAGTGGCAATGGAATCCTTCTGGGCGTCTTCAGTGAGAATGGTTGAGCCCCCGGTTTCAGCCTGATTGCATACGGCTGTTTCATCTCCCCGAGACCACTGCATATCTTTGGGTAGGTCGTCTTGAGCGTCTCCATCGTTATACTGTCTAGACGTGCCACAAGCTCCATCTTGCTGATAGCAGGTCTCCCCAGCAACGCTGAGTGTAGGTGTCGAGCGACGTACACATCCTCCAACACCTCTCTCTCTCCTCTCCTCAGCAACAGCTTGGCGACGCCCACAACATCTAGTGGACTCCTCCCAGGTCCCATTAGTGGTTTTGTTGCTTTCTGCAGGGTAGGTGGATCCTTGTGTTTGTATATCTCTCTGAATACAGTGTGAGGCATCACAGTAACATCAGCGCCAGTGTCTATTTTGAATGGCACACGTCTGCCATTGATGTCTATGTCGACCATCCATGGCTCCCCATCAGTTGTGATGCTGCCCAAGAACATGTGCTCCTCCTCCCCATCACAGGAGCAGGAATAGTCTTCTTCAACCTCATGTACATTTTTGGAAGATTTACACACACGTTTATAATGGCCCATCTTCCCACATGAATGGCACTTCACCTCGTTAGCAGGGCAATCGCGCTGTGGGTGGAGCTGAGAACTGCCACATTTATGACACTGGACACTTCTCCCCCTCGAGTACTGGGTACTGAGTGGTTTGGCTGTGTAGCTGTTAGCCTGTTGGGGGCTGTTCTTAGCATAGTTCTTGCTATTGCTCTTAAACACCCTGTCCACCGATTTAATGTCACTTGCCTCTGTCCTGGCATCCTCTCGCAGAGAGGATTGCTGTCGTTTCACCTCCTCACTCTGCCTCGCCATGTTCAATGCCCTCTCCAAGGTTAAGTCTGGGTCCAGCTGCATGCGTTCTGACAGCCGATTATCCATCAGACCGACGACAAGCCTGTCACGTATAAGTTCATTATGCAACACTCCGTATGTACAATGCTCCGCCAGCGCATACAATGACGTCACAAAGGAGTCGACTGTTTCACCTTCTCCCTGTTTGCGCATGTTAAACTTGGCTCGTTCATATATCACGTTCTTCTTGACCACGAAGAAACCTTGCAATCCATCCCGCACTCCTTGGTACGTACGTCGTAGATCAACAGCCAGATTCAGTCCACGTAAAATATCGTCCGCCTCATCGCCCATACAATATATTAGCGTGTTGACTTGATTCTCTTCAGAGCTAGCATTTAGGTTACTTGCCAGGCGAAATCTTTCGAACCTGCGTATCCACTTGGCCCATTCTTGCGGCTTTGAGAAGTCGAAGGACTCAGGAGGCTGGATGCTAAACGTAGCACTTGAAACCGCTGCCGCTACCGGAGCTACAGCGTTATTAGCGTTATCCACCATATTTTTCTTTCTCCTTCTGCTTTTCTTCGTCATAAACGAGTCTCAAATGGCACTTTAACGTCCGACCGAACTCATACACAACTCTAGCAGGACTTCTGACACCATGTCGTGTTACTTTGCACGGTAACAAATACGTGAGTCCTCTGCTTTGGTTGTAAGTATCTTTATTAGCTTAGCCTCGCTACGTTACACGGGTGTGCCGGTTAGGTTCCTCTAACTCTACCTGACGCCCCAGTACGGTGGCCTGTGCACTTCGCGTAAGCGCACACACATTAACATAACACCACACAAGCCTGGTACCCGCTACAGTTGAAACAAATACAAGCCGGGGTTACTATTAGAGGAATTACGGTAGTTACGCTTGTTGTTGGGGTTAGGGACGAGTGGTAACGTTAGTTAGCCTAATGCTAACGTTAGCAGATAGACACGAGAGGCTAGGTAACGTTAAAGCTTGTAGAATAGACACAATGAGGTAACGTTAGCGTTAGCATAATAGACACAACGAGAGTCTGGTTAATGTTGTTATTGATTGAATGAAAACTGTGTTTTACTCTGGCTTGCCAAGCTCATCATAGCCCCTTTCGTGACTGATGCACCGAGTGAATCCACAGTCACTTGCTCCTTAATAGGAAACCAACCTAGATTTACCATGAAGGACTGGTTCTGGCCGAACCGTTCGTTATACAAGTATCACAGAGACATTTCAAATGTACTCACAGTTGCACGAGGGTTTCGGACAGAGATACGGGATGGTTTGAAAGCTCTGCGTTGCTAATAAACATTTTAAATATTTTTTATAAACTGCTCAAAACGGCATTATTTCCGGCGTTGGCTGCCTGGTGTGATCACAGCGCATGCGCATCATGCACCCAACGCCGGAAATAATGCTCCGCCTCCTTGCTACTGCCTGTGACTCACAGAGCCCCCTGGTGACCAACACCTGTTGTGACGACATTACACGCGCACGTTATGAACCATTGATTAAAATATGCACGTGCGTGGTGATTGTGTTGGGCAGACAAAATGTTTTGATAAAAATGCTAAAACTGGGTCAATTTCAATACTTTTTTTTCCAATTCTTCATGAAAGTCACTGTTGGCCTAGTCCACATTGTTTATTGAACAAAAATACAACGTGGAGGTTGACCTTTAAGCTCTTATCACCTTCTATTTCATCCTTGAACAGCTCCTCCGTCCCGAACTTGAGGATGTCGTCCAGCTCCTGCTTGGACATGGAGCCGGCCTTGGAGCCCAGGCCGGGCCGCACCACCAGGTGTGTCAGCATCATCTTCCTCTTGGCCACCTGGGTGATGCGCTCCTCCACGCTGGCACGCGTCACGAAGCGGTAGATCATCACCTTGTTAGCCTGGCCGATACGGTGGGCACGACTGAAGGCCTGAGGAGGAGGAGGAGGGGGAAGAGGAGGAAGGGGAGAGGGATGAGGAGGAGGAGGAGGAGGAGGAAGAAGGGGAGGAGGGGAAGGGGAGGAGGAGGAAGGGGAGGAGGAAGGGGAGGAGGAGGAGGAAGGGGAGGAGGAAGGGGAGGAGGAGGAGGAAGGGGAGGGGGAAGGGGAGGAAGAGGAGGGAAGATAGGAGGAAGCGGAGGAGGAAAGGGAGAAGAACGAGGAGGTGGAGGAAGGGGAGGAGGGGGAATGGGGATAGGAAGGGAAGGAGGAGGAGGAAAGGGAGGAGGAAGGGAAGGAGGAAGGGGAAGAGAAGGAGGAGGAAATGGAGGAGGAGCGAAGGAGGAAGAGGAGGGGGAGGAAGGGGAGGAGAAGGAGGAGGAAAGATAGGGGGAAGGGGAGGAGAAGGGAGAAGGAGGGAGGGGAGGAGGAGGAAAGGGAGAAGAACAAGGAGGAAGAGGAGGAGGTAGGGGAGGAGGAAGGGAAGGAAAGTGCCAAGCAAAGCAGACCCCTTCAATCAGTCCAATAGCGTGTGTGTGTGTGTGTGTGTGTGTGTGTGTGTGTGTGTGTGTGTGTGTGTGTGTGTGTGTATGTGTGTGTGTGTGTGTGTGTGTGTGTGTGTGTGTGTGTGTGTGTGTGTGTGTGTGTGTGTGTGTGTGTGTGTGCGTGCGTGCGTGTGTGCGTACCTACCTGTATGTCGTTGTGAGGGTTCCAGTCGGAGTCGAAGATGACGACAGTGTCTGCTGTGGCCAGGTTGATACCCAGACCACCTGCTCTGGTGGAGAGCAGGAAACAGAACTGACACGCCCCAGGGGCTAGGGGGGAGAGAGAGAGAGATATATATAGAGAGAGAGAGAGGGGGGGGGGAGAGAGAGAGAGAGAGAGAGAGAGAGAGAGAGAGAGAGAGGAGAGACACACACACACACACACACACACACACACACACACACAGAGACAGACAGAGAGAGGGAGACAGAGACAGAGAGAGAAAGGAAGAGAGAGACAGAGAGAAGAGATAGAGAGAAAGAGAGAGATAGAGAGAAAGAAAGGAAGAGAGAGAGAGACAGAGAGAGATAGACAGAGAGGGGGGAGGAGTAGATAGAGGGGGGATAGACAGCAGAGATAAAAGGGGAGAGATGAGAACCAATTATTGTCTTTAGGATTAAATTCTTGTCAACCACTTAATGGTCCCACGACAGGAAATAATATCCCACGACAGGAAATAATATCAGGACATCAACTGTTCGAATACAAACTTAGCATGCTAATGGTCCCACGACAGGAAGTAATATCAGGACATCTACTATTCTAATAGAACGCAGTACAGGATGGATTTAACATAGTGAGTCACCATTGAAGCGGTCGATGGCCTCCTGTCTCAAGGCCCCAGTGACACTTCCATCAATCCTCTCGTACTTATAACCCTCATAGTCCAGGAAGTCCTCCAGCAGGTCCAGCATCTTAGTCATCTACAGAGAGGGGGGAGAGGGGGGGGAGAGGGACAGAGAGAGAGAGACAGAGAGAGAGAGAGAGAGAGAGGGACAGAGAGAGAGAGAGAGGGGAGGGGGAGAGAGAGGGAGAGAGAGAGATAGAGAGAGAGAGAGGGAGAGAGAGGGAGAGAGAGGGAGAGAGAGGGACAGAGAGAGAGGGGGGAGGGAGAGAGAGAGGGGAGGGGGGAGAGAAAGAGGGAGAGAGAGGGAGGGATGGAGAGAGTTTTTTTTTAATTGGTTTGTTAAAGGCGGGACCCAAAATGGGTGAAGGGACTGTTCTCTGGTGGGTCCCCGCAGTCCCAGTATGTTTTAATGTGACTGACACAGGTTCGATTTATTTACTCAGTTTGGTTACCAACATTTTGCGTGCGTGCGTGCATGTGTGTCTGTGTCTGTCTGTGTGTGTGTGTGTGTGTGTGTGTGTGTGTGTGTGTGTGTGTGTGTGTGTGTGTGTGTGTGTGTGTGTGTGTGTGTGTGTGTGTGCGTGTGTGTGTGTGTGTGTGTGTGTACCTGAGAGAAGATCAACACCCTGTGCCCCTGGTCCTTCAGTTTCCTCAGCATCTTCTGCATTAGCGTCAGTTTTCCAGAAGCCTTTGTGAGGCCGACGCCCTCGTACGCCCCGCTGGCTGTCTTTGGGGCTTCCTGCACACACAATAAAGAATATAAGAATCAGAGTCAGGGAGGTCTGTGTACATTCTGAAATTAAAGTATTTTTTTAAAGATTGGTTTAGAAAAATGGATATCAAAGCATTTTCTGACACAGAATGGAGTTTATATCATATACAGTATAAACAGTGGCCCCTGTGAGACCCATCACTTTTAGCTTTTATCTATTAAAAAAAAAAATACTAAATGTTTATTTTTATTTTCTAAGCACATTTACATACAGTAGTCAATGGGTTTGTTTCGACCTCACAATGCTATTGGATAGTAAATGTGTGTATAGGTCCCACCATCTGGCCTCTGAAGTTGCTAATATCTTTTTTATTTGGGCCTCGCTGAGTTAAATGTGCTCAACAACATCTCCGGTCAATCACGTCACGTCTTTGGGTACAAGTGCACTGTAGGAGCACTGCCGCGGTTCACCAGGGGGCGGCGCTGTCCTGCCATAATTCCCAGGGTGATGTGGGAAAACAGTAGACATTCTATTGTGTCTAGAAACAGTGTCATACCATCCTCTGTGATAAGCTACGGGCAATTCGACCCACACATTTTGAGAGACGTTTCATTGCTGGATTGGAGCTCTGGACCTTATCGCACTCGCTCTGGTGATTGGCTTTTACACTTAAGGTGCCCAGAGTTTGCACTGAATTAGGAAAATCTGCGTTTAGCTTCTGTGCCCCAGAAACATGGAATATTTTGCAATGCACTGTAAAACTCAATTCATTAGTGTTAAATCGAAAAGCTATCTTTTCTTTTTTTTCTTATTTATAACGTGTTTTTATATTATATATTATATTAATATTATATATTATATACATAAATATATATTTTTTTGATCCCCATTTTCTAGTTTTTCTCCCATCCCAATTTTGCCGTGCCAATTCTCCCCTCCCCTGTCTTGATCGTTGCTCGCATGTGCCCCCCACTGGCCGGTCGTAGGGAGGATAGAAGCCCATCACATGTCCCCTCCGATACATGTGGAGGCAGCCAGTCACTTCTTTTCACCCGCCAGCGCGGACTCTCATTGGCGAGGAGTAACGTGTGGGAGGTTCACACTGCCCCCGCCATTTTCCTGTCTTTGCTGTGCAGGCGCCCTGACCGACCTGTAGGAGTCGCTGTTTACAACGACCAGATTACCACCCATCGACTCCCCTCCCGCTAACTCTGCCAAATGAGTCAGTATGACGGCCGGCCCAAGCCGGAGGCAACGCTGACAGCCGGATTCGATACCGGTGTCTCTTGCGCTGGTGACGAGTGCAATGTCCGCTGCGCCACCCAGCCGCCCCACATAAATATATATTATAAATATATATATTTATAACTTGCTCAATGATCCCCCCACAACAAATGGTTGCCATGGTGAAGAGGGCTACTGTATAGTGTGTTAACTTTACCATGGAGGCTACAGGGAAAAGGTAGGGATGGTTGGAGCACTTTTTCAGGTCCATCATGATGTTGAGCAGAGACACCTGGTTTCCGCCACCTTTAGAGTTGAGGGCCTCAAAGTTCCTGGTGAGAATCAACTTGTAGTATTTCCTGATGGAAACAAAGAAAGGGGAATGATTATCTTGTTGCACAAATATCCCTCATCATCATCATATCCCTCCTAGTTACACATACACACAGCCCTCATATCCCTCCTAGTTACCCATACACACAGTCCTCATATCCCTCCTAGTTACCCATACACACAGTCCTCATATCCCTCCTAGTTACACATACACACAGTCCTCATATCCCTCCTAGTTACACATACACACAGTCCTCATATCCCTCCTAGTTACACATACACACAGTCCCCCACACATATGCATTTCATCAGAGGGGTCAGAGCACAAGGTCTGGAGCAGTTTTGGGGTCCGGTGCCTTGCTCAAGGGCACTTAGGCAGAGATGGAAGGCACCGTAGATGTAATAACAGCCACCCTTCAGTGACCAGCTCACAGCTGGAATACACCCTCCTGTCAGTCGCGTCGCCGGTTACTGGCCGGCCTCTAGGCCAGCGTTTCCCAAACTTAGGGTCGCAACCCTTATTTATTTTTTATAAATAAAAAAGCTGTAGATGTGTTGATTCAGTTTGGCACCACATACTTATGTGAATCTGGGTTTTCTACTCTAGCATACCTGAAAAACAAATACAGAAACAGACTAAATGCTCAGCATGACCTCAGAATAGCACTTTCAAAAACCAAGCCCAGAATATATCTGCTGGTTGAAAACTTCAACCAGCCACATACCTCTCATTAGATTTCATTGTGCCATAGATGAAATATTATACCCCTTCTAGCATGATGTCAGGTCAGTAGAATCTTTAAATAAGTCAGTACAAATTAATCAGAATGTTGCTCAATGTTGGGGTTTAAGGTTGAGGGACGGAGGGAGGGGGTAAGAAATGGAGAGTTGAAAAAGGGGTGAGAAATAGAAAGGAGAGTAGAACATGTTTGTTCATTTAAAAGTGTTACAAAATTGTATGTACATATGTTATGAGGTGGTAAGCAACTTAACATTACACTCTGATTATTGCTGTGATGTACTTTTATAATTAAATAAATACATTTCATATACATTTGAAATTCATGGTTTGTTGTGTTCTTTATCAGTAGTTTATAAATGTATGTTATGGCAATTCATGATGTATTTTTGTAAATTTGGGTCCCGGGGGAAACACCAAATTTCTCTTTTGGGTCTCGAGCTGAAAAAGTTTGGGAACCCCTGCTCTAGGTGTCAAACTCAAGGCCCGCGGGCCAAATGTGGCCCGCCACGTCATTTTATGTGGCCCGTGAGAAATTGTCTTAAAATAAATCTATGCTGCTTTAAAGCATGCATTGATCATAAACTACATATCCCACAATGTATGTCGATTATGTGACCCGCAAAGTGACACTGTGTAGATGGCAGTGTACATCAGTGTTTAACTACGGCAATTTCACCAACGAATTGAGAAACATTAATGATGCCAACATGTCCATGAAGAGAAAGGTTGATGCAGATGGAAGGCAGTTTCAAGAAAGATGTGAAAGTGAATACATGTTTGTGCTTCAAGGATAAAAACAGTATGTCGGGCGGCCGGGTAGTGCAGCGGACTAAGCGTCTGTCTACCACCACAGAGACAGTGGGATCGAATCCAGCTGTGGTGCTTCCGGGTTGGCCGACCGTCCATACTAACACAATTGGCTGTGTTAGCGGGTGGGAAACCTGGCGAGGGTGGGTCCTGGTCGTTGTAAACAGCGACTCCTACAGGTCGGTCAGGGCGCCTGCACAGCGAGGGAGGGAAATGGTGAAGGTAGTGTGACCTCCCACGCGTTACACTTCACCAATGAGAGTCCTCGCTGCCAGGTGAAAGAGGCTGCTGGCTGTCTCCTATGTATCGGAGGAAGCATGTGATAGACTTCAGGGCTCCCTAGACCGACCAGTGGGGGGCACATGCGTGCAACGACCAGGAAGGGGAGGGGGGAATTGGCATAACGACAAAAATTGGGATGGGAGGAAAAATACAGAAAATAGGAGGAGAAAAAGCGGATAAAAAAAAAACAGTATGTCTTTTGTGTTATGAGGCAGTGTCGGTCGTCAAAGAATACAATCTACGTCGGCATTTTGACACCAAACACCAAACACATGCCAGATTTAGCCTCCAAGAAAAACAACAAATTGTCTGAGAATTAAAAGGCAGACTGCAATCGCAGCAGAGTATGTTCACAGGAGCTACAGCCAAAAACGATGCAGCAGTGAAAGCTTTATTGTGGCTGAAGAAATATTGTCTGAACTGTCATATCCAAACTGGCTGTGTGACTTTACTCTGTTGTGGGACATAACAGAGCATCTCGCCCAATTTAATCAGAAGCTGCAGGGACACAAACAAGTCCCAACAAAGGGTTAACCCTTTGTAGTGTGGTAGTGAAAGGGTTAACCATTTGTAGTGTGGTAGTGAAAGGGTTAACCTCCTGTAGTGAAAGGGTCAACTGTCTGTAGTGTGGGAGTGAAAGGGTTAACCGTCTGTAGTGTGGTAGTGAAAGGGTTAACTGTTTGTAGTGTGGTAGTGAAAGGGTTAACGGTCTGTAGTGTGAAAGGGTTAACCGTCTGTAGTGTGGTAGTGAAAGTATTAACTGACTGTAGTGTGGTAGTGAAAGGGTTAACCGTCTGTAGTGTGGTAGTGAAAGGGTTAACCGTCTGTAATGTGGTAGTGAAAGGGTTAACCGGCTGTAGTGTGGTAGTGAAAGGGTTATGGTTGAAAATCAGCGAAGTGGCCCTTTAAGGCTTCCATTGACACACTTGCAAGGCCGACCGCAGAACACACACACACCACTGTTCCCCTCTTCAGCAGTGGAAGGAGTCCACATAGAGGAAAGATTACACCATCTCCATTATGTCAAAGTGTCATACACTTCATATATATAAATGAATGCAGATGTGAAATGTGTGTGTGTGTGTGTGTGTGTGTGTGTGTGTGTGTGTGTGTGTGGAGCTATCTTCTCTCCAACGAACACATGTTCCATATTTTTCCAATATGCTTTATGCATTTGTTTACCTATTATGTCTCCTTGAAATTCTTCCTTGAAAATATTTGTTCCCTCTGTCACCCCCCCCCCCTTCTCCAATGTCTCGACCCTCTAATTAACCCTTTCACTACTACACTACAAAGGGTTAACACTTTCACAACCACACCACAGAAGGTTAACCTTTTCACTACCACACTACAAAGGGTTAACACTTTCACTACCACACTACAGAAGGTTAACCATTTCACTACTACACTACAAAGGGTTAACGCTTTCACTACCACACTACAGAAGGTTAACCCTTTCACTATCACACTACAAAGGGTTAATGCTTTCACTACCACACTACAGAAGGTTAACCCTTTCAATATCACACTACAAAGGGTTAATGCTTTCACTATCACACTGCAGAAGGTTAACCATTTCACTACCACACTACAAAGGGTTAACGCTTTCACTACCACACTACAAAGGGTTAACGCTTTCCCTACCACACTACAAAGGGTTAATGCGTTCACTACCACACTACAGAAGGTCCCGCGAGCCCCAGGCCACCGTCCCGCGAGCCCCAGGCCACCGTCCCGCAAGCCCCAGACCACCGCCCCGCGAGCCCCCGGCCACCGTCCCGCGGCCCCAGGCCACCGTCCCGCAAGACTTGTTTCCTGTGCGCCTAAAATTCTACCTGGTCTCGTCCCGTGGGGCTCGCGGGACGGTGGCCTGGGGCTCGCGGGACGGTGGCCTGTGGCTCACGGGACGGTCCACACACCGCTATCAGTGTTCTTCTTCCCCGCCAATGAAGTATTCACCCAAAGACCCAATACCGTGGCAACAACTACCGCACTACCGGTAGAATAAGTGCCGAGAACCGTGGGAAGTGATGCAAACTGTCTTGTCGTGTTTTGAACATTTATGTTGTGTTGATGGAATCACGTTAATATAGAGAGATGAAAACAATACGTTATTTCGATTGATATGAATTGGATAATGCTAGGATAATGCTAGAAGGCTGCAGGCTGTTAGAGGTTAGAGGCAGAACTAGCGTAACGCGCTGTTTGGGCGTAGAGAGAGCGTACGTCAGTGGCCAATCAGATCGCAGAACCCGAACGCGGAACTGCAAGTTTGTTGGTAAAAGACTACACACGTCCCCTCCGGTACACGAGGAGGCAGCTGTCGCATCTTTTCACCTGAACAGCGCGATCTCTCATATACTTCCTGATTCTGCTGTACAGGCGCACCAACCGACCTGTAGGAGTCGCTGTCCACAACGTCCAATCCCCACCCACCGGCTTTCCCACCCCCTAACACTGCCAATTGTGTTAGTATGACGACCGGCCAAGCCGGTAGCAACGCAGAGAGCTGGGCTCGATACCAGCATCTCCTGCGTTAGTGGCGAGCGCCTTGCCCACTGCGCCACTCAGCCGCCATGGGGAATGTTACTTTCCAAGTTCTTCTTTCGACCTAATGCCTAATTTATACTCAGATGTCGAAGTGGTTTGCGAAGGTCGCGGCGAGCCTCCAGAGCTCCCGCGAGCCTGACTGGCCTAGATGCAGCTGGCCACAAATGTTACTGTGCGTCAAATCGACGCAAGCTGACGTGGACAGCGCAGAGCTGTGATTGGCCGCTGCCCTGGGCCGGGGGCTGGGCTGCGTACGCGTTCCTCTGACGTACTTCCGTATTTACCGTTTATCATCGGTCAGAGCGTTCCATTATCGATCGTGATTAACTACATTACAAACATGGACCGAATCGAAGAAAGACAGAGGAAGTCAGAAAATATAGCCATTTGTACAACACAACGCAGCACAGCCACCTAGTGGTTCGGTGGTGTACTGCAATCAAAGTTTTTCTCACGCCTACTTTTTGCCAACATCAAACGATCCTGCTGGTCCCATGTTTTGTTTTGTTGTATCAGTGTTGTAGTCGAGTCACTAAATCTCGAGTCCGATTCGAGTCTCGAGTCCCCAGTGTTCGAGTCAGAGTCCAAGTCCGAGTCACCAAAGAAGAGCCTGAGTCAAGTCCGAGTCGAGTCCCTGTTACCCTAGTCCGAGTCCGAGTCATCAAGGTTGAGTCCACTCCACTCTGGCAGTCAAAGAGCTGACAAATAAAAAAAGGTCTCCATTAAACATAAATGACACCATTTCAAAGGGAGTTTATTTACTTTGTGACACAATAGCCAAACAAATGCACTAGCCATCAATATATTATGCCTAATGATTAGGGTCTATTACAAAAATGTAGGGCTGTCCCCGACTAAGGATTTGGATAGTCGACTATGATTGGCCAAAATTAGCCGACTATGAAAAAATAAATATTGAAAAAAAAATTTAACACAAGGACGAGATTTCTCGTTAGTTCATGCCGACCGTTGAGTGCCAACGACGAGAGATCTCGTTTTTTTTTCCATTCATATTTCATCAATCTAGCCTCACGTTACCACTGCAAACTCTCTCTGAGCTCCATTGGGAAAATACCACCCCCTATCGTCTCTCCCTGTGGTACTGCACCCCAGGGATTGGATTGAATGAAACGCATGGGGGAAAAAGAATCCTGCTTCCACATTTGACTTCTCAGGCATATAACTCGAGTCGATCGGATTCATTCTGGACCATCAGAACAGCGTGGAATCGGTGTTTCGACCACCCAGCGTTGGATCAATAAACGTGATCAATATTTGGAATGGCGATCAGGAATTGGAATAATCTTTTTGGAGAACATCTGATCTGAGGTAAGGAATCTATTTTACCAGTCTTAGGATAATCAGAGCTTTTTTCACAGAGATATCAACGTGTGCCCTATGTGTGTGTGTGCGTGTGTGTGTGTGTGTGTGTGTGTGTGTGTGTGTGTGCTGATCAGGAAATGGATACTCGATTTTTCAGCCCGCTTCTATAGCGTGCATAAGTACACATATACTATCGATAATCTAGCGTTTATTTGAAAACGATTCATAAATAGGCCGAAAAATGTGTATTCCAGAATATTCCAGTAAAGGGCGTTTATCACAGAATCTTAATATTTTCCTGAAACTTTCAAAAAACTAGTTTTTCATGAACCAATTAAAAAACAATCCGTTTCGACAATGTTGACTGCAAACAAGTCATTGATAAGCGACGGCCATATTATACACATAGCCATAATTTAAGATGTAGTTTATGCGTCCGCAAATATGAGAGCTCTGTCATTGAAGTGGGCGTTGGCATTCAACAGGGTTCCGGGGCAGCGGACCCGTTGCACGGAAAGTGTTAATACATTATTTTTATTTTATTTTTTTTCATTCCATTTGGGCTGTGGGGGTGCTTAATGTCTGAAGGAGTCAACGGAAGGCTTCTTGTTCTCTGCAAAAGCATGCAATTGGTCCACTGATGGATACATCTTGTTATTACATGGCGTTTTAACATTCGCCGAAATGCTTGATTGTGATTAGTCAATAGCCCCCGACAGCGGTGAATTATTTTTCGATAACCACCGGTGATTATTGTTTTTCGCAGCTGGAGTAATCAAGCCCCACTGACACACACTGTTTCAGTGCAATCAGACTGCCGGGCTGCCCGCGATAATAATAATCACTTTATTTGAGCTGACAGAGCCACAGAACAACTGCGTCTGCATTTGATCTCGTCTTGTCGATTTTGTAAAATGAATTAGGTATATTGTTAGTAAGTTAGTGTGGTATATTCTGGGAACATAGATCTCATTAAATCGAACGAATGTGTTATATTTAGAGAAAACAGCTGCAATAGTAAAGTCAGCCAAAGATATGGCTGGTGATTAGATTACTCTGCCCTTTTGGTGAATTTGCATACAAAGTGTGGGCAACAGCCTGTATCCTGTGTGATCTGTGGGAACTGTTTACAATGTGGGGGTGGGTAAACAGCTAAACGCAATCAGCCACCTGGGCTCGTAAGGGGTGGGGGGCAGGAAGCTTTAGTTACCCATTCACACTCACACACACACATGGATCACACACACACACACACACACAGACACACACACACACACACACACACATAGACACACACACACACACACACACACACACACACATACACACACAGACACATAGACACACACAGACACACATAGACACACATACATATATATATATATACACACACACAGATCAGAGATATGAGCATTTTGTACTGATCTGAACTACAGTTTGCAGAAATTCAATGTCTACAATTAGTTAATGTGTCTGTTCTGTTTTCATTTATGTTCAATTTCATTAATTGAATGTTTTATCCTCTTCATCTATGCTAATCAGTTTTATTCTGGTCTATTCTATTCAGTTCTATTCTGATCTATGGTATAGATTTGTATTCTATTCTATCCAGTTCTAATTTGATCTGTTATTCAGTTATATTCTATTCAGTTTATAAAATATTGATGTAAGCTAACAGAATGATTAGATTTGGTAGCAATTTATTGAAAGTCAGCAGACTTTGTGGTAAAGAAATATATCTGGGTTTATGTGAAGGGGGTTGGCCTATTAAGCCAAACCCCTATTTTCAAATGCAAGCTTAGCCGGCCTGGCATTGGAGGAAAGAATGTGATGATGTCATCACTCCGAGACACTGGGCCTTGGGGATATAATGGGATGTGGTGAGGGGGAGAGGGGACTCTGGAAAACCGACCCGACACGACAAGACCTCTGACCATCTCATCCACAGTCAAGGCAGCAGGCGGGCAAAGGACAACAAAGGAACTTTTGGAGGGAAAAACAGAACTATACTTTGATCCCTAAGCCAAGGGAACAAAGCCATCATCAACTATCATTCTCTTTATTCTGGTTGTATCAATTACAGCATAGGGTTTTTGATCACAACTATAGCATTCTTTATTTGTAATTTGTATACACTCTTAAAACTTTGATTAAACAGCTGTTATATAACCTTTTTCCTCCTAATTCCTTCTGCCTGCATCGCTGGAAGATAGAAGTAATTCCCAGAGCTTTAAAGGTATTGAATCACAACGCAGAGTACTAACCAACCCGGTTCTGAACAGAGCAGAACCGAAATAGCTTGGGAAATCCACTTCATTAGCCATGTAATAAGCGGGATAATGTATAGCTATACTCGGTCATCATCGCAAAATAATTGACCTTCACTGACGTTTAAAACACCTCGCCGAGGCGCCTCAGTATTTTAAACTCTGTGTCGGTCAATTATTTTGCGACAATGACCTCGTAGCTATACATTATCCCTTACATATTTGTCTAGTCTATCTCTTATCTAGGTCGTCCTCGGACGGGCCCTCCATCGGTGCTTCCAGTCATCCCGATCCTCCATGCATCTGGCTAGCTCGCCGGTGCTTTCTGCTCCTGCATCTCTCCTGAGTACGTCCACGTAGGTTAATGTGGGACGTCCTCGTGATCGATGCCCGTGTGTTGGTTCCCACAGCACAAGTTTGCTGGTTGGCAGCTCATGGTGTCTCTGGCAGTGACCTGCCAGCCTCATTCTCCTGACTGCCACTTTATCGCTCACCTTTAGCACCCCCCCATACAAGTTTGCATTAGTGACATGCTCATCCCTGTTGATGTTGAGCAGTAGTCTGTGTGTTCATTAGATGGGTGAAATCCTCTTTCAGTGCCTCTGTGCCTGTTTTGCAGTTAGCCTCTGGTATGCGTGCCATTAGCGTTAGCCACGCTTCTAGGCCTTTTTTCTTTTGGAAAGAATGATAAAAAAATATATAATAACAATAATTATTATTATTATAATATTTTTTTTATTTTTTTTGTATTCGACTAAGAGGTTGGCAGTCGACTACGGCTCCTTTCGATCGATTAGTCGACTATTTGATGAATAGGGGTCAGCCCTACAATTTTTTTTAAAAATAAATAACTATATTTATCAATTAACAAGTCCGAGTCTGCACCTTCCGAGTCCGAGTGCAGTCAATGCTCAAGTCCAAGTCCAAGTCCAAGTCATCAGTGCTCAAGTCCAAGTCGAGTCACGAGTCCTGAAAATCAGTCCAGGACTCGAGTCCTACAACACTGTGTAGAATCCACTATGACCACGCTGCCCGACCCCCCACCCCCACCCCCCTCCCGGAGGCTTACTTCTGCATGGGGCTGAGCTCCACCCGGACAATGAGCTCTGTCTTGGCGGGCATGTTCTTGAAGACGTCGGCCTTCAGCCTCCGGAGCATGTGAGGCCCCAGCAGGTCGTGGAGCTTCTTGATCTGGTCCTCCTTGGAGATGTCGGCAAACTCCTCCAGGAAGCCCTCCAGGTTACTGACAGGGGGGGAGGAGGAGGGGAAAGGAGAGAGAGAGAGAGAGAGAGAGAGAGAGAGAGAGAGAGAGAGAGAGAGAGAGAGAGAGAGAGAGAGAGAGAGAGAGAGAGAGAGAGAGAGAGAGAGAGAGAGAGAGAGAGAGAGGATGAGAGATGGAGTTGGGGTGGGAAAGGATGGGGGTAGACAGAGAGACAAAGGGTGGGTGGAAGGGATGTAGGCGAGTACAAGGAGAGAGGGATAGGATCATATAAGATAAGATAAGATAATACAAGATAAGATGGGATAATACAAGATAAGATAGGATAACACCAGATAATACAAGATAAGATAGGATAAGACCAGATAATACAAGATAAGATAGGATAATACAAGATAAGATAGGATAACACCAGATAATACAAGATAAGATAGGATAACACCAGATAATACAAGATAATACAAGATAACACCAGATAATACAAGATAAGATAGGATAACACCAGATAATACAAGATAATACAAGATAAGATAGGATAACACCAGATAATACAAGATAAGATAGGATAACACCAGATAATACAAGATAATACAAGATAAGATAGGATAATACAAGATAAGATAGGATAACACTAGATAATACAAGATACGATAGGATAACACCAGATAATACAAGATAAGATAGGATAACACCAGATAATACAAGATAAGATAGGATAACACCAGATAATACAAGATAAGATAGGATAATACCAGATAATACAAGATAAGATAGGATAATACAAGCTAATACAAGATAAGATATGATAATACAAGATAATACAAGATAAGATAGGATAATACAAGATAATACAAGATAAGATATGATAATACAAGATAATACAAGATAAGATAGGATAATACAAGATGAGATATGATAATACAAGATACGATAATACAAGATAAGATAAGATAATACAAGATAAGATGAGATAATCAAGACAATACAAGATAATACAAAATAATACAATAAAATAAAATATAAGATAAGATAATACAAGATAATAAGATACGATTTTATGGGCTAAGATAATACAAAATAATATAAGATAAGATAAGAAAATACAAGTTAAGATAAGATAGGCTAATATAATATAAGATAATGCAAAATAAGGTAATACAAGATAAGATAATACATACGATACGTTACGAGAAACTTAAATCATCAGGGGAAATTGCGTTATTGGCAACGGCTTGCAAGTGAAATTCCTATTTTCATACTAACATATCTACGGATAATAAACAAAGCTACGTACTACACAGAGCGTGAGTTTGGGAATCGGAGGGAGAGAAGGGTGGAGGGAGGGATAGAGGGAAGAGAGAGAGAGATAGAGAGCTCACTTGAAGCGGTTGGGGGTGAGGAAGTTGAGCAGGTGGAACAGCTCCTCCAGGTTGTTCTGCAGGGGAGTTCCCGTCAGCAGCAGCTTGTGGTCGATCTTGTAGTCGTTCAGACGCCTGAAGAACTGGACAAGAAGATATTTCAGAGGTGGTTACGCACATAGATATATAACACTAGATGGCTCAAGGCGGAGTCTCCCGCGTACTTCACTGGTGGCCATCTTATGAGGGTGGACTACTGCTTTAAAGTGATGATCTGCACAAACAGAAATACTCTTAACTCGGTGAAATCTTGACAGGTTTGTTTTATTACAAACGTTATTAACGTGGCTATGATTCTGGCTTGGAAGAATTTTTTTATAATTTTTTTAAATATATATATCAAAGTCCATTATAAGTATGCAGTATGATAACTACATCTCTGACGTTTTTAACAAACCAAACGGTTGAAAATTGAGCGAGCTATGGTTATTTCTTTTTTTTTTATCTACTTTTTCTCCCCATTTTTCTATTTTTCTCCCGTCCCCAATTTCGTATTGTCCAATTCTACCCTCCCCTGTCTCGAACGCTGTTAGGCCATGCCTCCCACAAGCCGGCTGCAATGTGGACGAAGCCTTACATCACGTGTCCCCTCCGGCAGCCGTCGCATCTTTTCACCTGCACAGCGCGATCTCTCAGCGGCGAGGGTCTGCATGAGAGGGACACGCCGCCCTCGTCGCTTCCTGATTCTACTGCGCAGGCGCACCAACCGACCTGTAGGAGTCGCTGTCCACAACGTCCGATCCCCACCCACCAGCTTCCCACCCGCTAATACTGCCAATTGTATTAGTATGAACGACCAGCCAAGCTGGTAGCAACGCCGAGAGCTGGGCTCAAGCTATGGTTATTTCAATAGTACATGCACCATAGACATGCATGTTATTGTCATAATCACGGCAAGAGCCTTCCTCACTCCTCCTCATCCTCCCCCACATTCACGACGGAAGCCTCACTCACCCCTTATCCTCTCACACCCATATACGGGCAGCATCCGTTCCCCGGATTCACACGCTGCCAGCTCTTCACTCAACACGGCTGTCACTCATCCCCTCATCAACAAGATGGTACTTCAGCTGGCAGATCCTGTTCCATCTTCGTGGGAGTGTTAAACTACCTTCCTAGGTACGAAGACTGAACCTAAGTGTTACGGACTCTGTCCTTATATCATTATGTATGTATCCTTGTAATATTATATTGTATTGTATAGGGATTATTTATATTATGTGTTATGTATGTAAGCAGGTTGTATTGTTGTTTTTTTGTCTCCCTCCTGTGTAACCTATCTTTCTCTCAGGGTCAATCAGCAGCAGCAGCAGCAGCAGCAGCTGAGGCTCGTCAGACAATTAACCTCCACATCCCTTCATATATCCCTGTGTGTGCAGTGTTAGCTAGATCTCTGTCGGTGTCTGTGGGTAATTATATCTGGTGGTGTTGTGGTAGAGTTCTGCTTTTTGGTGTGAGCTAGTTAAAGCTCTGTTGAGCTCATGCTTGTTGGTGTGAGCTGGTTAAAGCTCTGTTGAGCCCATGTTTATTGGTGTGAGCTAGTTAAAGCACTGTTGAGCTCATGTTTGTTGGTATGAGCTAGTTAAAGCTTGGTTGAGCTCAGTATTGTACCTTTTGTGATCCTGCCTGTTGTACATTTCTGTTTTACCCATAACCTGTTTTGTGTATTTGTTTATTCATCGTCACCCAGCTTATGGTGATTGTTTTTCTTGTTTGTTAATCTTTTGTTTCGCACACAGGGACATTGAGGACAGGAAGATACCCTGGGTCTACATTTTGCATCACGTAGGTGACCTACTGTTAAAGACACCAGCTTTAGAAGTGAGCACCACCACCTGTACTTTGGGGCGTCCACGCCTGTAAGGGGGGGTGGGCTTTTATTTCTTTTTGATATTTCATTTGGTGCTCACTGGTAAGTCCTCCTTGCTCTCTGTGTTGCTGTTTTTGAAGTTTGTGAAATAAATATTATTATTTTGCAAATTGTTTCCTGCGTTGTGTGTCACTGCACCCTCACCTACCCTGTCTGTGGCCTTGTGTTGCGTCTCCCCACTGGGGTACGTAACATAAATGAGGGCTCGTTAGTGGGCAACAGACAGTTGGTGTTGGTGTGCGGTGGGCACGTTGGATAGGGTGGTTTTTGGTAGTGATTTGATCTGTGTATGTTTGCGCTGGTGTCTCTTTGTAGACATGACGTCTTTTAGTGTGGAGGGGTTTTTGGGTGATCCCTCGGTTGAGAATTTGGACCTGTGTAGGAAGGAGGACCTGTGTGCTATCGCCTTGCATTTTCAGGTCAGCCTTGCAAAGAGTCTGGCAAAGGCTGACCTGAGGGAGGAGGTAGTACGGCTACTGGTGTATAAGCAGGTGAAGGTGCGTCTGCTATTCCTTCTCGTTCTGGTTCAGATGAGGATCAGGAGGAAGGCGTAGCTGAGATGGTAGAACCACTTACAGACGGGTTGGAGGATAAGCCTCCCCTCCCGTCTCCAATGCCCAGACGTGCTTCACCCTTCCCTAGTGGGAGTACTAGGGAGGAGGACAGTCTTAAATTGAGTTTAGCACGGTTGCAATTTGAGGAGAGGAAGGAGGAGAGGGAATATAGTCATCGGTTAGCTATTAGGAAAATGGAGCTGGAGGCTGAGGCCCGCCGGTTGGACGCTGAGGTTAAAATTAAGCAACTGGAGCTTGAGGCTGCTAGGGCTGGGAGTCCTGCTCAACCCTCTTCCACGGCTGTGGGGGCTTATGATGTAAGTAGACTTATATCTCTGGTACCTCAATTTCGTAAGGCGGAGGTAGACTCCTATTTTAATGCTTTCGAGCGAGTTGCTACCTCATTGAAGTGGCCTAAAGAGGTCTGGGCTCTCTTGCTCCAATGTAAACTCACTGGGAAAGCCCAGGAGATTTTGTCTGCCCTCCCTCTCAGCGACAGTTTGTCTTATGACATAATCAAGACGGCTGTACTTAGGGCCTATGAGTTAGTGCCAGAGGCGTACAGGCAGAAATTTCGCACTCACAGAAAGTTGCCTGGCAGAACTTTTGTGGAGTTTGCTCGTGAGAAGGAATCTCTATTTCATCGGTGGTGTAGGGCGTGTGATGTAGCTGATTTTAACTCTCTGTCTGAGTTGATGTTACTGGAAGAATTTAAAAATAGTCTGAATGACCGTTTGGTAACATATCTCAATGAGCAGAAAGTTGAGACGTTGGCACAGGCGGCGGTGCTCGCTGACGAGTTTGTGCTGACTCATAGGCAGTCGTTTGGTACTTTGCGACATGAGGATAGAGGTTTTTATCCCTCTGCTCAGACTCCAGCTAAGGTACACACTAGCCCACCACGTTTATTATCTCCCCGCTACAAGGAGGGGCGAGAATGTTTTCATTGTCATCGGGTGGGTCACATTAGAGAAGACTGTTGCATTCAAACGCCAAATAGACGACCAAGGGAGGTTGGTTTGGTGCAGACGGTGATAGCTCCGCAGTCGGTAGTCCCCACAAAAATGTGTGACGGCCTGGAGCCCGGTTACGAACCGTTTATGTTGGACGGCATGGTTTCTCTCAGTGGTAGTGAGTTGGACCAGCGTCCGGTGCGCATACTGAGAGATACTGGGGCAGCACAGTCTTTTATCTTGTCAGACGTGCTTCCGTTTAGTGATGAGTCGTCAAATGGCTCAAGTGTGTTGGTGCAGGGGATCGAGATGGGTTTTGTGTCGGTGCCCCTCCATCAGGTACATTTAAACTGTGGTTTAAATGTATTATTATTTTGCAAATTGTTTCCTGCGTTGTGTGTCACTGCACCCTCACCTACCCTGTCTGTGGCCTTGTGTTGCGTCTCCCCACTGGGGTACGTAACACTAAGCCTTGCAAACCTGTACTTGTTGATATTCCTTGACCTAACCTTTGTTCTCCATGTGCCCAGGACCTCCGCTCCAGTACACCTCCTACCTGGACATCCCGTGCTGGTGCTGCACAAGGAGTGCTCCTGCTCTCACCCACGACACAGCCCTGTGTCTACCTGCCTCGTGCTGCACAAGGAGTGCACCTGTCCTAACCTCAAGAACATTCTCCCGTACTGCACAAGGAGTGCACCTGTACTAACCCCAAGAACATTCCTGTACCTGTCTGTCGCACATTCCAATTGTCAAACTGTCTGCTTGGGGAAACTATATTAAAACACCCTAAAACGCTCCATTCTCTCTCCTCCTGTGTTCTGCTATTGGGCTCCGCCAAATCCCATCCTCACAGTTATGAGTGGGCGTGCTCCACCCTCGCAAGATGGCCGCCATGTGGCAACGTCGGTCTCCGTTGGCCAGCAGCGTGGGTAAGCCATCTAGTGTTATATATCTATGGTTACTAGGGCTGACCTTCGAATTTTTTTTTGGAATTCAAAGCTTCGGGGCCGAGATTTGATTTTAATTCGAAGCTTCGACATTAATTTTTTTTTAATAATAATTTTTTTTTTTTTTTTTTTTTTTTTTTTTAATGTTGTGGGACTTGTACAGCACTTTGTTAAACTTTGTCAGTGCTGTAAAGTTTAAACCTTTTTAAATCTTAGACAAACGAAACACTTTGCTTTCATAAAATATTGTAAGCCGTCATTTGAGGCTTTATAAAAGCAGCACAATGAACACAAATCTGTCAGTGCGAGTCCGATCTCATCTTAAATAACAAACAGCATTGCTTGTTGTAGTTAACAAAGAGAGGCAGAGTTGATTTAGCAAAAAAATAAAATAAAATATATATATATTTTTTTTATAATCGAATTTTATTTTCATATTCAAATCCCATGCCCATCGAACGAAGCTTCGAAGTATTTAAGACAGCCCTAATGGTTACGCACATTCATTGTCCAGCAGGGGGCACTCTGTCCTCTGGACTTGTCAGTAACAATGCCCCTGTTACGGTGATAGGGACACCGTACAGCTGTGAGTGCCGTCCTTCGGATGAGACGCTAAACCGAGGTCCCGACTGAATTCGTAGGGGGTTCGTAGAGTAGGGGTTTCCACAACGTTCCTGGCCAAATTCCCAATCAGGTCTCTGACATCAATGCCACCTAATCATCCCTCCCCCCTTAATTGGCTGATATCAATCCCTGTTTCCTGAGCCGTTCAGCCATTGTGTAGTGTGATGTGTGCCGGGTGCCAGTGTATGGCAGCCATTGAGCCTGCGTAGCCCAAGGTTGAGTGCTACCAGTGGTGGTGAAGGAGGCAATTTCCCTAACCCTACGTTGTAAAGCGCTTTGAGTCTGAGAAAAGAGCTATATAAATGTCATGAATTATTATTATTATTATTATTATTATAATTATTATTTACATTTTGTCATTTAGCTTTTATCCAAAGCGACTTACAAGTTCTGTACGACAAGTCAGTAGGAAGCGTACGACTCTTACAGCTGAATAACAATGATCATCAAACAGTGCTGAAACTTGGGTGCTGCAGTGTTGAGTGCATAGTAGTAGAGACACATTATCAGGAAGAGTGCATGATAGTATAGGACAGTAAGAAGGTTAGTACACGCACGCACGTACGTACACGCATCTGTCATAGTATGTTACGTTTTGTTTAGATCATCATCATCATTATCATCAACATTATCATCAACAACCCTTCATCTTTCTTGATTATAGGCATACTTTGACACAGACAATACGTGTGCACCCAAGCATATATACAGTATGTATTTATATATGTATACATGTGCATATGTAGGCATGTAGTTGTATATATGTACTGTATATAAAATGGCTAGAGGAACTATACAGAGTAACCTACAGTTTTGGCAAAAATAAGGAATTAATCAAAAATGTTTTGTTAATTAAGTAAATTTGTTCATTATAAGTCTGACAATAAAGAGAGCAAGTAGTTATGAATTAGTAAAGTATGATTTGAGTAAAAAGGGGTGGGATTAAATAAGTGTATATTTCTTCCCACTCCTTTTCAAATATGTAAGACAGTTTGTTGTTTTTTATACATTTATTATTTGAATGGCTCAAGGCTATATCTGTACTTGTTGTTTGTTTGTTGTTGCATATTTGAAATAAACTTCAATCAATATACACACACACACACACACACACACACACACACACACACACACACACACACACACACACACACACACACACACACACACATTAGCAGGCTGGCTACCTTGGACTGGTTGTTCTTGAGGCGGTGAGCCTCGTCCACCACAAGGCAGGCCCAGTCGATGGACTTGAGCGAGGTCTGGTCGATGGTCACCAGCTCGTAGGACGTCAGCAGCACGTGGAACTTGATGGGAGCGTCCCTCTGCAGGAGCGCAGGACAGAAGAGACAAGATAAGATAATATAAGATAAGATAAGATACGATAACTTGATGGGAGCGTCCCTCTGCAGCAGCGCAGGACAGAAGAGATAAGATAATACAAGATAAGATAAGGTAATACAAGATAAGATAAGATAGGATAATACAAGATAACTTGATGGGCCCTCTGCAGGAGCGCAGGACAGAAGAGATAAGATAAGATAATACAAGATAAGATAAGATAATACAAGATAAGTAAGGGATAATGTATAGCTACGAGGTCATTGTCGCACAAAAAATTGACCGACACAGAGTTTAGAATACCGAGGCGCCTCGCTGAGGTGTTCTAAACGTAGTGAAGGTCAATTATTTTGCGACAATGACCGAGTATAGGCTATACATTATCCCGCTTATTACATGGCTAACTTACTAACAATATACCTAATTCATTTTACACCATCGACAAGACAAGATCAAATGCAGACGCAGTTCTGTTCTGTCGCTCCGCGCTGTCATCGCCGGCAGGTGTGTCTGATTGCACTGATGCAGTGTGTGTCAGTGGGCTTGATTGCTTCAGCTGCGAACAGCGGTCATTATTGCTCGGCAGAGGTCCGTTATCGAGTAATTTCGGCAAATGTTAAAACAAGGTAAGATAAGATAGGATAGGATAATAGAAGATAAGATAGGATAATACAAGATAACTTGATGGGAGCGTCCCTCTGCAGGAGCGCAGGACAGAAGAGATGGGGGAGAAAGCGAGATTATGAATGTTTCTGAGAGAGTGTTGCGAGACAACTGCAGTCCAATGTGTCTCCATTATGGCCCTTCAAGGCTTCTATAAGACAGGTGGAAGTCAGAGAGAGGAGGGTGAACTCATCTACATGTCTTTACTCTTAATAACATCTTTATGAAGACGTTCTTGCATAGCTGAACTCAACCTTCTCTCTGGTCTGAACTTCAAGACAAACATCTCATCTCATCGTCGATAGTGAAGGAGCAGAACTACGCTCTTCCACGTTGGTTTCTCCTTTAACCCTTTCAGTGAAAGGGTTAACCGGCTGTCGTGTGGCAGTGAAAGGGTTAACCTTCTGTGTGTCGCCGCAGTGAAAGGGTTAACCGTTTTGGTAGTGTGGCAGTGAAAGGGTTAAGGCTGAGATATGCTTCAACGTCGTCTGTCACCTCAGTTCAACGCGTGGGTTGCAGTACATCGCTGAACCACTAGATGGCTGTGCTGCATTGTGGACTTCCTCTGCCAGTCTTTCTTCAATCGTTAATCACGATCGATAATGGAACGTTCCGACCACACAAGTAAATACGAAAGTACGTGAGGCCCAGCCCAGGGCAGCGGCCAATCACAGCCCTGCGCTGTCCAAGTCAGCTCGCATCGTTTTGATTTTTTGGCAGCTGCATGTAGGTGTCTGAGTATAAATGAGACATTACTCCCCCCGTTTCCAGCTCCTCCTTCTCATCTCCTCTTGTCCTCCTTCTCATCTCCTCCACATCCTCCTCCACCTCCTCCTTCTCATCTCCTCCTGTCCTCCACCTCCTCCTTCTCATCTCCTCCCATCCTCCATCTCCTCCCATTCTCCACCTCCTCCTTCTCATCTCCTCCTGTCCTCCACCTCCTCCTTCTCATCTCCTCCCATCCTCCATCTCCTCCTTCTCATCTCCTCCCATTCTCCACCTCCTCCTTCTCATCTCCTCCCATCCTCCACCTCCTCCTTCTCATCTCCTCCCATCCTCCACCTCCTCCTTCTCATCTCCTCCCATCCTCCACCTCCTCCTTCTCATCTCCTCCACCTCCTCCTTCTCATCTCCTCCATCTCCTCCTGTCCTCCTTCTCATCTCCTCCATCTCCTCCATCTCCTCCTTCTCATCTCCTCCATCTCCTCCTTCTCATCTCCTCCACCTCCTCCACCTCCTCACCCGCAGCTTGAAGGTCTTCTTCCCTCCCTTGATGGCGGTCTCGTCGAAGGTGAGCTCGTTCTCTCGGATGATGGCTCGGCTGTCCTTGTCCCCCGTGTACGTCAGCACGTAGAAGTCCGGCGCCCAAAACTCGAACTCCCTCTCCCAGTTGATGATGGTGGAGAGCGGGGCGCTGACCAGGAACGGGCCCTTGGTGTGGCCCTGGGGGCGGGGTTATAAAGGGAAGAGCGTGGAATATGTACTGTGAGTTCAAATGTACATAACAAAAAGCATCCTGGTGCTGTGATGGAGTCACACAACATGTGAGTCCTTGTTTAAGACAACCACTAGATGTCGCACTAGAGCACCAGATTGTCATTTATCCAATCAGGTGCATTCCATGTGGGGAAATGGGAAGTAGGGAGTGGATACATGCATAACATGTAAATTCATTTTGGACCCGCCAACATTTTTTAAATGATAAATTCATTAATCAATGCTGTTTTTATTCAGCACCTTTCTAAAAGCTCTGTTGATGTATTATTAAAAAATTATTACTCTATATAAAATTCCATCTATAGCACCTTTACCAATGTCTTTGACAGGTCTATGGTAATCCTAGAGGCCCATCTTGTAAAGTAATCCCCAAAAAAGCAAACCAAACTAAAACAACCAGGGCCAGGTTCACAAAGTTCTTTGCTGTGCATCATTTCTGGTGTGGATGAGGCACTTTAGAGGCATAATGCATTGTATTTACTAAAGGAGCACATGGGCTCTCCTTGGGTCGAGGTAAAGTGCAGTTCTTTCATTCGTGAGATCCAGTCTGTGGCATAGAGAGTCAATCCTGGTCTTTGTCTCTGCTCTCCCCCTGTAAGTGTTCCTGTAAATCCTGTATTTTGTATAATTCTGTATGTCTTACTTGTGTTATGTACTGTAGAAATAATGTCCTCCTGAGGACAAATTAACTTTCTGTCTGTCTGTCTGTCTGTCTGTCTGTCTGTCTCTCTTGGCTCTGCCAAAAGTGGTCTGGAGAAATTCACAGTATACGTTACTGTATATATATATAAACTGTTTGCTGTAATGGTCACAAGCACTCCCACGACCAACTAGTGTGCTATTATACCTTTGCTTCATGCACACAATGCAGCCAGAGGGGAGGATCTATGCTCTGATTGCTTACTGTAATTAGCTGTTGCAGGGTATCTGCAGGTTTCAACAAGTTCAATGTAAGACTTTTGAAGACCTTTTTAATAGCACTTAAGAGCTAAATGTAATACCAATTTCACGACCATACTAGCAAAAATAACAGCGGCACTTGTGGCACTTGCACGCCAATTTAAATTCTCCCGCGTTCCATACAAGCTCTCGCCAGACGCACCAAGCTCTTAGTAGCCCCGCAAAAAACAACAACTTGAATATAAAAACATGTGATATATTTAATATTATTTCATCTCTCGACAGCCGGGCTGCCCCCAAAACATATAATACCTGTGCAAATTAAATGTAAGACTTTCTAATTTTAAATTAAGAATTATGAATGTAATACTTTTTAAGACTTTATAATACCTCTTAAGGCCTTAAATTGAGCGGAATGAGACGCACATACTGCGACCGCAGGGCAACTCTCTCACCACCTCGCCGGGTTTGCCCTGCGCTGCTCCTCCGGAGTGAATCCGGCCCTCAGTCTCTACACATTCATTTAGCTCGGCTCTCGTCGCCAGCGTACCTCTTTGAAGAGTGAGTAGAGGAAAACGATGGTTTGGATGGTCTTGCCCAGACCCATCTCGTCTGCCAGGATGGTGTCTGTGCCTTGTGCCCAGGAAAACCTCAGCCAATTCAGGCCCTCCAGCTGGTAGAGATGCAGCGTACCGCCTGTCGTGTTCACAAAGTCCGGCTGCTCGTCGTACTTTATCGTAGGCTGGGAGGAGGGATAGAGAGGAAATATTAGTAGTAGTAGGAGTAGGAGTATTAGGAGTAGTAGTAGTAAACCAGGATAAATTATTAATTGAAATCCTTTCAATTACATTGAGCTTGTGTTTTTATTTTATTATTATTATTATTTTTTTCTCCCATCCCAATGTTAGTCGTTATGCCAATTCCCAATCCCCTTCCTGGTCGTTGCGCACTCTACCCCCTACCGTCGGTCCGGGAGGGCGGAGACTATCACATGCTTCCTCCGACACATGTGTACCCAGCCCACCACTTCTTTTCACCTGGCAGCGCGGACTCTCACTGAGAGGGTGTAACGTGTGGAGGTTCACACTACCTCTCTTAGATCCTTCCCTTGCTGTGCAGGCGCCCAGACCGAACTGTAGGAGTCGCTGTTTACAACGACCAGGACCCACCCTCGCCAGGTTTCCCACCCTCTAACACTGCCAATTGTGTTAGTATGGACGGTCGGCCAACCCGGAAGCACCACAGCTGGATTCGATCCCACTGTCTCTGTGGTGGTAGACAGACGCTTAGTCCTTTGCACTACCCGGCCGCCCCTGAGCTTGTGGTTTAATCCATTTGGCTACAGTGACTAGTGACTAGTCAACATCAATCGAGTCCAGAAAAGTAACAAACTAGGTCTAGTAGCAGCTACGAGAGACAGCTGACTGAACCAATCAGAAGTGGTGATACTGAGAGGAGAGCTAACGATGACCTACGTCGGTGATACGTGAGCCGTCCTCCTCGTCGCAATCTGGGATCCTGGAGCCCCTCATCTTCATCTTCCTGAACTTCTCTGGGTCCTCCTTCGTCACCTCATCCCTGGCACAGAAATACCATCACCACGTCAGTCAGTCAGTCAGTCAGTCAGTCAGTCAGTCAGTCAGTCAGTCAGTCAGTCAGTCAGTCAGTCAGACTATATCTATCCATCCATCCATCAAAACCAGTGTAACCCTGTTGCTCTAACCAGTGTAACCATAGTGCTCTAACCAGTGTAACCATAGTGATTTAACCAGTGTAACCATAGTGATCTAACCAGTGTAACCATAGTGATCTAACCAGTGTAACCATAGTGCTCTAAACAGTGTAACCATAGTGCTCTAACCAGTGTAACCATAGTGATTTAACCAGTGTAACCATAGTGCTCTAACCAGTGTAACCATAGTGATTTAACCAGTGTAACCATAGTGATCTAACCAGTGTAACCATAGTGATCTAACCAGTGTAACCATAGTGATATAACCAGTGTAACTAGGGATGCTCGATATTGGCTTTTTTACCGATACCGATATACCGATATTGTCCAACTCTTAATTTCCGATACCGATATCAACCGATATCAACCGATACCGATATATGCAGGATTTCCGCTCCCAAAAAATGGAATAATTTCAGGTAATTAACATTACATATCTCTTGTTGTGGAATTAACACAACATTATGCATACTTTTGACAATAAATAAAATCAGAATTTGTTCTTACTTGCTTGCCTGGGTAATGTAAAAAACGATACTGATATTTTCCGATATCACATTTTAATGCCGATATCGGCCGATAATATCGGTAGACCGATAACATCGGACATCCCTAAGTGTAACCATAGTGCTCTAACCAGTGTAACCATAGTGATCTAACCAGTGTAACCATAGTAAAATGGGTAAATAAAAAGGTAAAAAAATATATATAATAATAATAATAATAATAATAATAATAATAATAATAATAATAATAATAATAATAATAATAATAATAATATAACCAGTGTAACCAGTGTGGGTGTTCCACAGCAGGGTCAGTGGGTCTGACGCGTGCCCAGCAGCTCTACCTGTGTTTCCAGTAGTTGGTCTTATGGAGGGCAAAGTCAGGGATGTCCAGGTCATCCCTCTCCCAGGTGCACTGGTCGTACGTCAAGTCTCTCCACTTGACCAGGTAGTGGTAAGTCCCCTTCTTATCCAGGCTGGAGAGAGAGACACACACACACACACACACACACACACACACACTGGAGGTCAATGCTCATGCAAATAAATACACACATACAAATACTGTACATACACAAACACACACACACATTTGAATGATTTATTAATGTCCACATAAATACAAGTAGGCCAATGACATAAACACTAATAATGATCAGATATTGAGACAGTTAAATGGTAAATGGCTGCATTTATAGAACAGCTTTTATCCAAAGCGCTTCACAATTGTTCCTCACATTTTACCCATTCACACACCGACGGTGGAGGCGACCATGCAAGGTGCCAACCTGCTCACTGGGAGCAATTAGGGGTTAAGTGGCTTGCTCAAGGACACTTTCGACACACTGCCCGGGAGGAGCGGGAATCGAACCGGGAACATTCGGATTACCAGACGACTGCTCTACCTCCTGAGCCACTGTTGCTGAGCCAACAGTTAGTTACAAAAGTGCCTGATTGGCCACATTGTTGCAACACAAACAGGATAATAACACATGATGAAAATAACAGTAGCAGGTGAAAAGCTAACAGAAACAGACATAAAAACACGTGAATATAAATAGGAGAATCTCCTCCGTACTGAGCGGCTACCAATCACAGCGGATACTGAACAACACCTTGCCAACTGCTTGGTTCTTCTCTGAGGGCGCTTTCACACCGGCAGGGCTCCGGTTCAAGCTCCGGCTCCGTTCTGGAGCCTCTGAACCTTGGTGCTTTCTGGCGAACCAGCCCGCGTTTACACCTATTTAAGCAGAACCAACGTTCCACCGTCCTCCGTCATCAACGGGGGGCGTTGCTCAGGCCGAAGCAAACACAACCGTATGAACACAACAGTGGCAAAATGTGCAGTGTGCAAAACAGCTTCAAAGGTTCGGCATTGCACAACAGGTAGAGCTGAAACTATTTGCGACTGATCTCAGAATGAGATTAGATTCAAATGTATTGTCATTATACAGCACAATACACCATCCAACCAGAGTGGATAAATAAATGCTCCAGAAATAAATAAATGCATAAATGAATGAAATAAAAATAAAATTGTGTAACCCAGAGATTTGAACCTGTGACCATAGGATACACAGGCAGGGGTGGCTAAGTGGCGCAGTGGGCAAAGCGCTCGCCACTAACGCAGGAGATGCTGGGTTCGAGCCCAGCTCTCGGCGTTGCTTCCGGCTTGGCTGGTCGTTCATACTAATACAATTGGCAGTATTAGGGGGTGGGAAAGCCGGTGGGTAGGGATCGGACATTGTGGACAGCGACTCCTACAGGTCGGTTGGTGTGCCTGTACAGCAGAATCAGTAAGCAACGGGGGCAGCATGAGCCTCCCACGCGTTACTCCTCGTCGCTGAGAGATCGCGCTGTACAGGTGAAAAGATGCGACAGCTGCCTCCTCGTGTACCGGAGGGGACACGTGATGCAAGACTTGGTCCTCACTGCAGCCGACCAGTGGGAGGCATGGTCTAACAACATTCGAGACAGGGGAGGGTAGAATTGGATAATACGAAATTGGGATGGGAGAAAAATATAAAGCCGCCGAAGATTACATGAAGCAACATGGATCTGGTCCCCCCGGGCAGGACGCAACACTGGCTCAGAACAGATAAGCCTATTCATCTCTATTTTTCTCTTTGTATTTTAGTAATTTTATTAGAATGACTTTACCACGGCTCAACAAAAGTAACAGATGATATGCACGCTGGCAACAATAAGGCACAAGATGTTTAATATGGCTCGTGTTGTGAAGGATCAGATTAAACCGAATATGTATATTTATTTATATATATATATTTAATTGTATTTGTATATCGTTTGATATCCCCTGTATATTCCTTGTACAATATGCATTGAATATCCCCGTTTCTACTAAACAGCCCATAATAGTTTCATTCTACCATTGGACGAGAACCTGGCGCCAGGTTGCCATACCCCTAGGTCCAAGTTCAATCGTGCCGCCTAACATGTCGAGGCAACCCCCGGTTCCGCGCAGTAATATGTCGGGCGAAATACGAATGGTACTATTTGTTCATAGCACATATATATATGGCGCCAGTAAAGTAGAACTTTCCTTTTAGTCCAGTTCTTTACCCTCCAACAGAGTGACAGACGCAAAAGCCTCCCCACGACGCACGTGCGGTGTAGTAAGGCCTACTTGGCCCAGAATAGGCATTGAGATATCGTGTAGATTAATAGTTGAATGGTCATAGTTTGGCACCATACCGTCGAGTTGGACGTATTCTATTAAGCTAATAGTAGTCTATTTATGTATGGTGCATCGTTCGGTTAGAGTTCTACAGTTATCAGTACCCCCATCGTTCCTGACGTTATCTGGACGCTTAACCAGGCTGGTCAGACCCCTAGTGGTGATTGCATCCGAGGAGCTCCGGGCCAAGAGCGACTGGACCTGTATATTGGATTACTCTACCCAGACGACGGCGAGCCTTCCACGGCTTGGATTATGCTTTGTGTGCTTTGATTATTCCATGGATAAAGGCCAACACTGCTGAGTGTTGGAATTACCCCCCGGAGAGGACTTCAGGTGAGACGGCGCTCTACACGTGAGGTCGCCTCACGTCTCTCCGTTGTGGACCGGCAGATACCGTTCCACAGAGGGTCCAGCTGTATTCGTCTGCGGCCCGAGGTTCTGTGGGCACCGTGTCCAAGACTTTGGATTCTCCCAAGACACCGTCGGCCAGATGGGATACCGCCAGCGGCTTCTCTAACCCCCCCCTCCTACTGTATTACAACCAGCGGGACCCCCCCCCCCCCCCTTAGTGTATACAGCTATAATCATCTAAGTACCATCGCTATCGTTTCCTAAATATTCCAGGTTGTATACTTACTCCCTGCGCAACCAGAGATTGGACATTCAATGTTGATTTACCTACGAATACTCATTTGCCATAAAAGTGCATATTCCATATTTCAAATCATAAATGTAATTAAGTGATCGTTGTATACACCCTTTGCTGTATTAAACCTTCGATTTGGTACATTTGTGTTGGTTCGTTTCATCAGGTGGGAAAGTGTTCATCATACTTATATCTTGTACTGGGTGGCCAGAAGTTAAAGTACATGAGGTAGTGGTATTAAATATCATATCTAACAATACAGTCAGGGAATTGTACCCCTCAGTTACAATTGGTCCTTCGAGCCGGATGGTAACTAGTGTAATATTAATATAGTGTTATTAATATCGAAATGGCCTATGATGAACACTCCACGAAACGATCCTCCTAACCTAGAACGCCCGCGGCGCAGACGACAGACACCTCAGTACTTAGAGGCTTACACTGTCAGTCAACTACCTAGCCTTCGACAAACGGTAAACGCGGTAAAAGTAGAAAGTAAAATTATGTCTGACCTTAACAAGCAGGTTTCCCCGACCACAGAGGCCCTAGTAGGTCCTAATGTAACTGACCAAGCTCACGGTGGGGACCAGGAGGGAATTGACATGCCTTTACCCCCCGCCACTACTCAAGAAGTAGTCCCCGAGCAGCCCCGGGAGGAAGATAACCCTACAGAGAGAGAACTCTGCACGGAAGAAGAGGAGGAGAGCGCCGAGGAACTAGAGCTCCAGGACTCCCCAACGAGTACCCCCAGGAGCGGCTCACGCAGGAGCGGCTCACCTCCACAACCGCCTTCCCCCAGCGAAGCGGAGAGGACACTACAACAGGCGTTCCTCGTCAGCCTGACAGCCTCTACCGAACGCGAACGTCTCCAAGCACAGGCGACCAGCGAGCGCGAACACCTCCAAGCACAGCAACGGAGCGAAGAACAGCGCACACATCTGGAGATGAGACGCTTCCAGATGGAAGAGAATATGGCAAGAGACCGGGCCGACGCCCAGCGCGCCGCTGCCGGTGCCCAAAGAGAAGCAGAGCGCGCCGCCGCCGACGCCCAGCGCGCCGCTGCCGGTGCCCAAAGAGACGCAGAGCGCGACAGACTACAAGCGCAACTAATAGAGCAGCTGATCAAAAGGACAACTCCCTCTCCCTCCGCCAGGGGCTCAAGGAACTCGTCGAGACAACAGTCAAGAGCAGCGTCACCGCAACGAGCAAGCGACCCTGAACTTGACCAACAGACCGAGTCTAGACCCCCCGCAGACCCCCTTCCCATACCGGTCCAAGCGAGACCCAGCTACAAGGAAGGAGCGGCATACACTGCGGAGAAGCTAAATAAACGATTACAGGATCTGGAAGATTTGATAGAGGAAGAAGAGGGAGAAGAGGAGAACCAAGCCCGACGACAGCACAGTACTCCACCGGACCAGGAGGTCCCATACAGTCCAGGCTATACCCCCGCGGCGCTGCGCTACAGACCCCCGACTCTATTCACGGGTGAGCACGACGCACGACCAGCCCCGAGAACAGTACCTGGACCAGCGGGCCATGGTACCCTGCCAGTACCAGCCCACAGCGAGGCGCAAGAGGGGACTCGCCCAGGAGGTCTCTCCCCCAACGCTCGCCGATGTATCAGCCATCCACGGCGTCATACAACGCCACGCCGTCATTCCCAGACTTCGCCTATGAGAGTCGAGCACAGTACACGGAGCTCCGGATGTGCCTAGAGACAATGATGGTGGATGTCGCTGATGAACGCCACAAGTATGCAATATTACTGAAGCACCTGAAAGTACCGCGAGCGCACAATATAGCGCTAGCCTATGCTACCTCCTTGACCCCATACACAGCGGCCCTTGCAGCGCTGGATCAGAGATATGGACGTATATGGGATTACGTAATCCAGGAGATAAGGCATATTGACCGCCTACCCCCAGCCACAGACAATCGCTCACTAGACGACCTGTCAATCAAAGTGCAGTCCCTGGTGGGGATGCTGGGAGCGCAACGGGAGAAGGGCATGCATGAGCTATATGCCAACTCTAACGTTGAGAGGATTTTGGAGAAGCTGCCACCCGCAAGACAGGAGCGCTTTCGGCGGCAGAGGGACTACCGAGATCCCGACGGCCCCGAGCCATCCCTCCTTGATCTGGCCGACTTCCTGGCGAGAGAGGTCAGCAGCTTACGACTGGACACCTTCGGGCGGAGCACGCCAAGCTCCAGAGAGGGACCCAGGAGAATAAATGATGGAAGAAGATCGGTGACTGTCATGCACCAATCAGAGTCAGTACCGAGCAGTAGGAGTCACAGCACCCCCTCGAGAAAAGAGAAGTGGAAGATAGCGTGTCCCTACTGTGAGAAAGAACACTGGCTGTCACAATGCGACTCATTCACAAAGATGAATGCAGAAGAAGTGAGTCAATGGATAAAGTCCAACCGGCGCTGTTATCGATGTGCGCGGCCCCACATGGCAGCCGAATGCCGCCTAAAGAAAAGGTGCAGCCGGTGCGATGGAGCCCATCTAGATATACTACACGATAGTAACGGAAGACGGCCTATACCTGCACCACGGAGCGGCACCAAGGCAAGTGTCATGTACATTGACCCCGCCAGCAGCAACGGAGCTCAAGTGCTCTTAAAGGTAGTCCGTGTGACATTGAGCTACCAAGATAAAGTCATGGACACTTACGCCGTCCTTGATGACGGGTCAGAGAAGACCCTTCTGCTCGCCTCCGCTGCGACCCAGCTGGGACTGCGGGGGAGCAAGAACGAAATGACGATTCGGACAATAAGAAGAGATTTAAAGACGATAAAGGGCGAGAAAGTCTCCTTCACTATCGCAGCCAACGGGCAGCCAGAGCGACGGTACAAGATCACAAATGCTTTCACCAGCCAAGAAATAGGACTCTCGCAGTACACCTACCCTGTCACCAAGTTGATGGATAAATATGTGCACCTGCGCCAATTACCTATCCCACTCATAGACGGCGCTACCCTGACCCTGTTGATAGGCTCCGACCATGCAGAACTCATAGTCCCGATTGACCGGGTCCATACAGGCCCCCGAGGCTGTCCTGCAGCAGTCGAGACCCGCCTAGGATGGACATTACAAGGCCCCCTCGCTAAATCTCTCAACCGAACAGCAGCCACTAGCTGCTTCCACTCCAGAACGACAGAAGAAGACACCACTCTCCTGCAGCATGTCGAGAGGCTATGGACCCTAGAGACAATGCCCTTTAAGAACGAAAAGAAAGACATTCGCTCTAAAGAAGACATTTACGCCATCAACCTACTCGAGCAGGGGACAAAGAGAGTCACAGTCGGCGGAGTGATGAGATACGCAACTCCACTCCTGAGGCGAGAGGGAATGCCCACCTTTCACGCAAAGAAAGACGCCACGGAGCGCTATCTACTGAACACAGAGCGGCGCCTAGCCAAAGACCCCGCTCAAGAGAGTGTGTACCGAGCTGAGATTGAGAAGCTAATCACAGCGGGACACGTAACAAAGATTGACATTAAAGAGGCCGATCAGACGACCGAATCATGGTACGTGCCGCATCACAAGGTCCATCACAACGGCAAGGATCGCATTGTGTTTAACTGCAGCTACCAGATCGGATCCCAAAATCTGAATAAAGAGCTCTTGCCCGGCCCCACACTCGGCCCCTCCCTACTAGGCGTGCTACTGCGCTTCCGCCAGGACAAGGTGGCTATAAGCGGGGATATCAGAGGGATGTTCTTGCAGGTGAGACTAGTAGAGGAGGACAAGCCTCTGCTACGGTTCCTATGGAGAGAGAAGATCGGAGATGAGAACCCATCCATCTACCAGTGGGAAGTACTCCCCTTCGGAACCACATGCAGCCCGTGCTGTGCTACATTTGCACTACAGAAACACGTCACAGAGGACCCAGCAGCAGATGAAGAGGTCCAACACAGTGTGAAGAACAGTTTCTACGTGGACAACTGTTTACAAAGCGTCTCGACTCAAGAAGAAGCCGAGGCTCTCCTAATCAAGTTACGCGCCTCCCTAATCAAAGGCGGCTTTGATCTCAGGCAGTGGGCCAGCAGCGACCCGCAAGTATTGCGCAGCCTCTCCTCCGCGGACAAGGCTGCCAGCAGCGAGACCTGGATGGCGACAATCCCAGGAGAAGCCCAAGAAATGACACTAGGATTAGTCTGGCGCTTCAAAACAGACTCGCTCCACTATAGACACAAACCCTTGGCTCCAGAGCAAGGAAGGTCGGCGGCGATACCGACCACCAGACGGAGTGTGTACAGAACACTCGCCAGACAATATGACCCGTTGGGATGTATTCTACCTTACACCACCAGGGCAAAGATGATTGTACGAGCACTATGGGACAAGGACCAGGGCTGGGACGACCCAATACCCGCACACCTTGCCTCAACATGGAGAGAGTGGGAGACGGAACTCCGCTCACTCCCAGGTGTCAATATACGCCGCAGCTACTTCCCATCCACAGTGAGGCCAGAGACATGCGAGATTGAGCTACACGTCTTCAGCAACGCCTCCGAAGTAGCCTACGGATCGGTGGCCTATTTGCGTGCCCAAGAGATGGGAGGAAAGATACACACTGCTTTCATACTGGCCCGCTCAAGAATAGCCCCACGTAAGCAACAATCTATCCCACGTCTAGAGCTCTGCGCAGCCCTCGCAGGAGCGCATCTAGCCACGTTAATCCAACGTGAACTCACCATTCCGGTGCATAGAACAATCTTGTGGTCAGATTACACGACAGTACTCACATGGATTAAGTCTGATTCATGCAGATACAAAGTCTTCGTGGGAGTCAGAGTCACCGAGATTCAAGAATTAACAGGAGAAGCAAGCTGGAGGTATGTGGATACCAAACACAACCCAGCTGACGTCATCACCCGGGGAATGGCCTACTTGGCCCAGAATAGGCATTGAGATATCGTGTAGATTAATAGTTGAATGGTCATAGTTTGGCACCATACCGTCGAGTTGGACGTATTCTATTAAGCTAATAGTAGTCTATTTATGTATGGTGCATCGTTCGGTTAGAGTTCTACAGTTATCAGTACCCCCATCGTTCCTGACGTTATCTGGACGCTTAACCAGGCTGGTCAGACCCCTAGTGGTGATTGCATCCGAGGAGCTCTGGGCCAAGAGCGACTGGACCTGTATATTGGATTACTCTACCCAGACGACGGCGAGCCTTCCACGGCTTGGATTATGCTTTGTGTGCTTTGATTATTCCATGGATAAAGGCCAACACTGCTGAGTGTTGGAATTACCCCCCGGAGAGGACTTCAGGTGAGACGGCGCTCTACACGTGAGGTCGCCTCACGTCTCTCCGTTGTGGACCGGCAGATACCGTTCCACAGAGGGTCCAGCTGTATTCGTCTGCGGCCCGAGGTTCTGTGGGCACCGTGTCCAAGACTTTGGATTCTCCCAAGACACCGTCGGCCAGATGGGATACCGCCAGCGGCTTCTCTAACCCCCCCCTCCTACTGTATTACAACCAGCGGGACCCCCCCCCCCCCCCTTAGTGTATCCAGCTATAATCATCTAAGTACCATCGCTATCGTTTCCTAAATATTCCAGGTTGTATACTTACTCCCTGCGCAACCAGAGATTGGACATTCAATGTTGATTTACCTACGAATACTCATTTGCCATAAAAGTGCATATTCCATATTTCAAATCATAAATGTAATTAAGTGATCGTTGTATACACCCTTTGCTGTATTAAACCTTCGATTTGGTACATTTGTGTTGGTTCGTTTCATCAGGTGGGAAAGTGTTCATCATACTTATATCTTGTACTGGGTGGCCAGAAGTTAAAGTACATGAGGTAGTGGTATTAAATATCATATCTAACAATACAGTCAGGGAATTGTACCCCTCAGTTACAGCTCGTAAGGCATTATATTTACAGTCTTCTGGTCTCTGTGGAGACAATAATCCAACATTGACATTATGAACATTCTGGAACATTCTGGGCTCCTCTCTCGACTGCTCAGGGACACAAAGGAATATCCCGGAAAATACTAGTAGGTCATGACCCCTGGGTAGGAAGATCATTCTGGAACATAACAGCAGTGTTTACATATTTACTAGGGTATTCTACAACCTTCTAGAATATAATGCACCCCTTCAACGAAGGCCTGTAAATTTAACATTAACATCCGGTGTGAATAAGCATAGGATCCAAGGACTGAAGTTTAATTAGGCTTTAATAAGGCTAAAAAAAAAAAAAAAAAAAAGACATTAGCCACATCTAAATGTATAAGCACGACAAGGTTATTCTAATATTTTAAATAATTACTCCACTGATTTAGAGATTTGCACAATGTAGCTCTAAAAGTCTCTGTTTTTCTCTTTTTTCTCTTTACTCAATTTTATTTTCTCTGTTTTTCTCTGATGAGTTTTATTTTAGTTCTCACTCCTTTTTTTATTTTTATCTTTTATTGTTATTTCTTTTCATTTTAAGGTGTTAGTATTTATCTCCACTCTTTTCCTTTTTTCTGATGTTTCCTACATAAGTTAGTAGAAGGTTCAAATGAATATATCAATGAAGGTATATTTTTCATTTTTCACACTATTGTTAGTACATTAACACTTTGGCTGCCATGGGTTAAATTCATTATCAACCGTAGGTTGCCGGCTCTATTTGTCTATAGAGAAAGTCCCCTTCTTTGCAGGGCTATAACTTTTTAAATTCTATTGCCACATTGCCATTATTAGGGCCCATTCAAAGTCCTATATGTATTGTTCATTGTGTAGCAACGTTAAACTTTTTCATTCACATATTCATAGTAAAGTATGGTCTAATGTATAAGTATGTTTTCATCTCTTTCTGCAGCTTTCTCCAGAACGTGATCTATAGCCCCAAATACATTATATTGATGATGCAATACAGTTTTATGGCAATCAGCGCGATATAAAAAATTCCAACTAGACGTACTTCTAGAAGTTACTACACGTCATCTGATGTTGACCGGATGGGCTAGGGGGCGTTTATAATTCCGTGGGCAGCGTTATACCAATCATCTAATGTGGGTCAAATGTTGATAATAGCAGTTAGTATCGAAGACGGTAATTTTACACGCTAAAACTCACCCCAGTCTCCGCGCGCCGTTGGGCGATCATCGTAGAGTAGAAATTTTACCATTATGGGATGTCGATTTACCCGGTCCATCTCCAGCTTGTATAATGGTATATACGTCCAAATCATGTTGTTTATCGAGTTATTGGCAATCGATCGCTATGTAGTGTGTCGAGATCAAGCCTCGGGACCTATAGCGAGTGCCCGGAAGTAATACGGCCGACCAGCACAACTTCTACGGCACTTCCTGTTAAGCGATTGCGCCGATCGGCCACCAGATGGCGCTCCTGAACCGCCAGAGAGCTCAGTGGGTCCTCCTGGTGGATCTCAGGCCAGCGGAGGGGAAATATGAATCCGATCCCAGATTTTTGAAATATTGATATTAAAGACGCTGTAAGGCGTCTTCGGCAACTTGAGCATGGCCGGGAATGACGTGTTTAGGCGTTTTCCGGCAGCCAAAGTGTTAATGGGAAGGCGCAAGACCAAAAGCGACATTCTATTGAATTAGAATGAAAGTTTTAGATCCTATGGCAATTAGCATAGGAAGAGTAGGATTACAAAGCTCAATTTGGGTAATCCGGTGGCCTAAGGGAGGGAGTCATACGCGTAGGATGTGTCTATGGGACACAATCCTGTACGACTCTCGGTGGGAGGGGGGGAAAGGGGATTTTTATTTGTATATATGTATGTTTTTAAGCTCGGCTCTCAACGGGACCTCACTAGTTGGATGTATATCTATTGTAGCCTCGCACTCCAGAAGCATTACCAACAACTACACAACAACATGTATAGAAGATTATGGTTAGTTTGAATATAATGATCTGGAACACTGGGGGAATAAATAACCAACACAAACGCAAAAGCGTGCTCACACTGATGAAAAAAGAACAGGTGGACGTGGCTCTGCTAAGCGAAACGCACATTCTAGAGAAAGACATAGATACGTTAGCGGACAACACATATCATAACATTAGTCACTCTTCTTTTGGTACGAGAACTCGGGTGTAGCCATAGTCGTTAGACGGAAGTTGAATATTGAATTAAAGGGAGTATGGTCTGATGTAGATGGTCGGATAACTATAGCTAAGATTGTACACAAGAACAGGAAAATAGCGTTGGTAGCGGTATACGCCCCAAATTTGTACGAAGTGGGTTTCTTCACTACACTAACCAAAGCAATGTTAGACCTTCCCGATTACTCATTTATAATAGGTGCGGATTTTAATGCCATTTGGAATCCAAGGATGGACAAATCTTACCTCGCCTTTTCCAGCGAACAAAAGAATTCATCTAATGCATTAAAGGATTGATCGAAGATTACAGGTGTAAATTACTTATGGCGATCACTTAACCCCACGACCCGAAAGTACTCTTGTCGATCTGCGAGACATAACACATTATCCAGAATAGATTATGTCTTTGCATCCCCGAGACTATTTGATAACTATGAAGTGGAAATGATACCCAATGCATTATCAGATCACTGTTATTTACTCCTAAAAGGAACATTTGGTATACTATCTTCCCGAGCCCCAAGATGGCGATTTAACTCGATGCTGCTTAATAACAAGGAATTCATTACACAACTCAAAGAAGCTCTTACAGTATTCCTACGGGAGAATGCAAACTCGGTGCAGGACCCCAGAATAATATGGATGTCGGTAAAGGGAATGATCAAGGATTTCACTGATAGCTTTTCCTCCAAAATGCGCAAGAATCGATGCACAAAAATGGCTGAACTGGAAACGCTTTACTCAACGTTATTTAATTCTTTACAATACAACAACTCAACTCGACTAGAAAATCAAGTTAATGTACTAAAAAAAGAGATCAATGCCATATACAGACAACAATCGGAAATACAAATACGTAGCACAAGACAACAGCAGTACTCCCAAGGTTCTAAACCTAGTCACCTATTAGCCATGCGATTAAGAATTAATGCAAAATTTGCAGATATACCTACCATTAGAGCACAACAAGTACTTGTTACAGACCCTGAAAAAATAAACGTGACATTCAAAGAATTCTACTCCAACTTATATAAATCAGAAACGACCTTCGATCAAAACAAAATGGACACATATCTTAATCAAATTATTCTCCCTAAACTTTCAGAGGATGACGCTAAACAGTTAAAAACACCGATCACACTAGAGGAACTCAAGAAGGCCATATCCGAAATGCAAAGTGGTAAGGCTCCTGGAAGAGACGGTATCCCACCAGAAATGTACCTCTCTTGTTGGGACATAATTGGACCCTTATTACTAAATATGATCTTATACTCAGTCAAGGAGGGGAACTTCCATAAGAACGACAATATTGCACTCATAACAGTCCTTCTCAAAAAAGACAAAGACCCCACCGAGTGTGGTAGTTACAGACCCTTAAGCCTCCTCGGAACCGATATCAAACTGTACTCTAAGGTATTAGCCATCAGATTACAAAAGCATATGACGTCTTTAGTTCATCCGGACCAAACTGGCTTCATAAGAGGCCGCCTGATCACTGATAACATAAGACGATTACTGCACGTACTAGATGCCGACAAGGACGACACCATACCTAAGGCGATGCTGTCCCTGGATGCAATGAAACCTTTTGACAGGCTGGAATGGTCGTATCTATGGGCAGTATTAGAGAAGATGGGGTTAGGTAAAGGTTTCATTGATATGATTAAAGTAGTATACAAAGACCCATCGGCCATGATTACAACAGGTATAATCACCTCCGGAATCTTTCCGGTATCACGCTCAGCTAAACAGGGTTGCCCTCTTAGTCCCGGATTATTCGATCTATCATTAGAACCTTTAGCACAATATATAAGACAATCCCAATCCATAGAACCAATCGTAATCAAGGGCACACAACATAAAATTAGTTTATATGCGGACGACGTAATACTGTTCATGCAAAACCCCAACACCACACTGCCTCATCTGCTCAAGTTGATTGAGAACTTTGGAGATTTATCGGGATTCAAGATAAATTGGCCGAAGTCGGCTTTCCTTCCACTTAACGCCCCTGCAAAAAAAGATATAACCCTCCCAGGAGAGATACCTATGGTAAAACATTTTAGATGTTTGGGAGTGGAAATATTCCCCACCATAAGACAAACGGTGAAGCACAATTACACAAAAATCCAAAACAAAATCAAAGACGACCTTGATAGGTGGGCAAAACTTAAAAACTCAGTACAGGCACGGATATCAATAGTTAAGATGGACGTACTACCTAGAATCAACTTCTTCAGCTCAATGCTACCGTTACCCCCTCCAGAGGGTTACTGGAAAAAATTACACTCCTCCACATACAAATTTATTTGGAATAACAAACCACCACGTATAAAAAGATCCACCGCACAGAGAAATAAAGCAGATGGTGGCATGGCATTTCCAGATCTTTTCCACTATTTTAAGGCGTACACTTTAAGATCATTGACAACATGGTTTGATCCCCAAGCATTAGTATCCTGGAGAAAATTAGAAGAGAACATAGTAGCCCCACATAGACTGAAGGACATAGCATACACTAAACTATCAATTAAGCATTGCGAACGGAAATTTGGCCCCATAATTACTCATGCGATCCGGATATGGCGTGAAACACAAAAAAAATTCCTAACTCACATAAATGGCACAATCATACTCCCTTATTCAATAACAATGCACTCTTGATTGGAAAACGACCCATAAGATTCCCTATATGGGAAAAGCAAGGCATACACTCATTAGGGGATGTTTTTAACAAACAGGGTTTTTGTAGTTATGAAGAAATACGGAACAAATTTAATCTCACCAAGTCCACACATCTTTTTTACATACAGTTATTGTTATGTTTGAAGACTCAAGGTGTTCCATTAAAGAAACCAATTGAACACCACAGATACCACAAATTCTTCTATGAAAGAGAGACATCGAGAGGTTTTGTTTCAGATTTTTATCATCAATTACTAACGTCCTCGTATGAAACCCTCCACCTAGACTCCGTCTGGAGGAGGGATATACCAGACCTGGAAAGTGATTTTGATTGGCAAGAAGCCTGGGCAAATGTTCGACTCACATCAAGGAACCCGGACCATCAACAAATCAATCTTAACTATATTCACAGGACATACTTGACTCCTATAAGACTGAAAAAATGGGTCTTATACAAGACTCCAAATGCTCCTTATGTACAAATGGGGACGAGGGGACATTTATGCACATGTACTGGGACTGCCCACCAGTTAAGATATTCTGGAAAGAGGTGACCCAGCAATTATCAAATCTCTTAACTTGGAATATACCTGTACACCCCTCTGTATTACTGCTGAATGATGTGTGTGTTTTTTTTTTTAATATATATCTTTCTTCCCCTCCTTTTTCCCGATTTTTCGCCCATCCCACCCTTCCTGGTTGTTGCGTACTTTCCCCTACTGTTGGTCCGGGAGACCGGAGACTGTCACATGCTTTCCTCCGACGCATGTGCAGCCTGGGGCAGGCCAACCTGGCCGCGCAGGTTCTCACCGGGGAGAGTGTAGCGTGTGGGAGGCCACACTATCTCTCCTTAGTTCCAACCCTTGCTGAGCAGGCGCCCCGACCGAACTGTAGGGGTCGCTGTCCACAACGCACAGGACCCACCCTTCAGCTTTCCCACCCCGATACAGCCAATTGTATCAGTGTGAGAGGCCAGCCAAGCTGATAGCAACGCCGGGAGCTGGATTCGAACAGGCGAATCCAGTGTCTCCCGGTGTTGGTGACGAACGTAGCCTCCGTGCGCCACCTGCCCCCCCCCGCTGAATGATGTTTTTGAGTGTGCAGTACATCCACAGCTAAAGAGATTGGTTTTATCGGGTATCACAGTGGCTAAAAAGCTGATAGCATCACGATGGTTCCAACCGGAAAAAATGTGCCGAAAGGTCTGGATTATTACATATCTCGATGTGATCTATCAAGAAATATCTACAGCAAGAATTTTGGGTCTCAATGAATCCAAAATGACATTGTGGTTAGAAGTGGTGGAGAAAATAAAAGCTAGCATATAATGGTAATGTCTGGTTAGGAGCGAGGGAAAATGGATAGATTATCCAATGGGGGGTCCGGGAGGGGGGGGGGGTGAATGAATGAATGAATGAAAACTTTATTTAACAGATTGCAGAATGGGTACAATACAGTACGGCTCAATACATACAATTGTTAAGGGGATGCAGACCTGAGAAAGACGTTTGTCTTGTTTCCATCAGGGTCCCCCATTTTCATTTCATATAGACATTTATGACATACACAACATACATGACATTTATGGCATAGGGACATATAGGTATTTAGTACCGATACATTTGTGACATAAGCGGTATTCAAATATAAAGTACTGTTACCCCTAGATCCTGACAGAGTATATACATATGATGGGGAGGGGACTGTACATTAGGAGGGGGTGGGTGGGTGGGAGGGAAATATACATACGGCGGGGAGGGAATATATACATGCGGTGGGGAGGAGACTGTCTATTAGGAGGTGGTGGGGGTTTTGGGCATTTACGGTGGCCAGTTTCGAATTGCAGCCTCCCGTAGGTGCTCTTTAAGAGCGGTTTTGAATGTGGGCAGGGATTCACATTCCTTTACAGCTTTGGGTAGGGCGTTCCACATTGTTGTGGCATAATTGCTAAACGTGTTTAGTCCCTTGTTTGAGCCGAATCTGGGTTTAACATGATTTGTTGAGCTTCCTCTGGTGTAGTGGTTGTGGCATTCACTGATTTTTGGGAAGTATTTTGACATGTACATGGGCACCCCGGTCGTATAGTGTATCTTGAAGACCAGGCCCATTGCAAGTTGCTGTACTCTGTCGTCTACTCTAAGCCATCCTAGGTTGTCAAAGTGGGCAGGGGTGAGGTGGGTTCTGGGGTTCAGGTCAAGTAGTAGTCTGACCAGTTTGTTTTGTGATGTTTGTAATTTTGTTTTAAGCGCCTTTGAGGTGCTTTGGTACCATGAGGTGCACGCATAGTCATAGTACCCTTGAATGAGTGCTCCTGCCAGAGTCTTCAGGGTATTCTTGTTTACCAGAGAGGAGATCCGGTACAAGAATCTAGTTCGTTGGTTGACTTTTTTTATTACATTGGATGCCATTTTGTCACAGGAAAGATTTGCCTCTAGGATGGAACCCAGGTAGGTAATTTCGTCTTTCCTTGTGACAATATTGTCACCCACTGTAACTGAGAAGCCGTCGGTCTTGCTGAGTTTGTTATTTGAACCGAAGAGAATGGACTCTGTTTTGCCCATGTGTAATGATAGTTTGTTATCAGCGAGCCATATGCAGATTCTGCCTAGTTCCGTGCTGAGGGTTTTTTCAACCTGCAATTTGTTCTTGTCAGAGACCAGCAGGGCTGAGTCATCCGCAAACAGGAACAAGTTGCAGTCACAGGCGGACGACATGTCATTTGCATAAATTAGGAAGAGTAGCGGTCCTAGTATGCTTCCTTGTGGAACACCACAGCTCACTGTGAGGGGGGGGGATAGAGTACCGTTTACCTCTACCATCTGTTCTCTCCCCTCCAGGTAGGATTGCATCCAGCTCACTGATAAGCTATCAAAACCAATTGCCTTTAGCTTGTCCATTAGAATGGAGTGATTGACAGTGTCGAAGGCCTTTTGTAGGTCCAGCATGACCATGCCGCAGTATTTGCCCGCGTCCACCTCTTGTTTGATGTGGTCGTTCAAATAGAGGAGGCATGTGTCAGTGGAGTGGGACGTTCTGAAGCCAGATTGGAATTCGTAGATTAGATTTTTTTCCGCCAGGTACTTTTCGACCTGTTCGTAGACTATTTTCTCCATGACTTTCGAGATGGAGGTAAGAATAGAAACAGGGCGGTAGTTGCCTGGGTCTAATTTGCTGCCCTTTTTGTGCAGAGGGGTCACTCTCGCAATTTTGAAGTCCTTGGGGACGTGCCCCTGTTTTATAGAGAGGTTTATTATGTGTGTGATGACTGGGGTGATGGCGGCTGCTGCGTCTCTGAGGAATTTGGAGGGGATGTTGTCATGGCCAGTGGCCTTGTTAGGTTGGAGGGCGCTCAATTTTTTGAGTACCTCATCGGTTGTTACCATTTCAAGTTTGAAGTCGTCTTTGTGGACCCCTAGGTTTTTGTAGTATGCTACTATGTGTTCTACCCCATAATGCCCTGAGTGGGAGGGTAGTTTGTTTACCAGTGTTGTGGCTATGTTTGTGAAGAAGATGTTTAAGTAATTGGCTACATCCAGCTTGTCTGTGATGAGCGTGTTGTCCGTCTTTATGTTTATGTTTGAGAATCTGGTTTTAAGTTTTTTACTGCAGCCTAGTTGATTATTGAGTAATTTCCAAAGTTCGCGGGGTTTGTTTTTGTTTTCCTCAGTTTTGTCGTTGATGAAATTTCTTTTTGCGGTTCTGATCATGGTGTTTACGTCATTTCTTAGTCTGTTTCTTTGGATTTTTAGTTCAACCACGTGGGCTTGGAGTTCACTGTTTGAGCTATTGGAAAGCTTTGTCTGACTTTTATGAAGTTCAGAGCATTTTTTGTCTCTGGTTTTCATAGCGGCCAGTATTTCAGTGTGCATCCATGCCTCAGCGCGATTTTTAACCCTGGTGGTTCTTATGGGTGCCATGTTGTTGAGTATTGCTGTGAATTTGGTTTTGAATCCAAGCCATGTTTCTTCAACCTGTGTACCACTGAGTTCATCTGACCAGTCCAAGCTCCCCAGTTCTAGGTTAAAGGCCTCTCTAGAGTAAGTTTTGAGGTCTCTAGATGTGACTGTTTTGTGACAGCCGGCCTTCTGTTTTAGCTTTTTGCGGGTACAGAAAATCATATAATGATCACTTAACCCGCATGCTATCACCCCTTTATTGGAGATCATTGACTTGTCAGAGGTCAAAATGAGGTCAATGGTGGTTTGTGTCGAATCGCATACCCTTGTGGGTTGGGTGATTAGCTGGCTGAAACCGTGCAGATCAGAAAACCTACTGAAGGCCTTGAAGACGGGTGCTGCTTTACGCAGCATATCCGTGTTCCAGTCCCCAATAAGAATTTTTTCTACCCCCTTCACCCCAGCTAAACACCCATCAAGTGTCATAAAAGCCACTCTGTTCTGGGTACGAGCTAGAGCATATGTGTGTAGGTTTTTAGATAACAGGTATTAAGGGTATATCCTATATTAGACAATTAACTAAAATGTGATTTCATTGGATGTGCACTGTCAACTAATGCTTGTATATCTTATCGTGTGTTGTCATGTTTGTTTATGTGTTTGTTTAAAAAAAATAATAAAAAAAGAAAATACAAAAAAATAAAAATTGGGGGAAAAAGTAGAAGAAAAAAAAGGATACACAGGCAGCCGCACTAACCAATTGAGCTAAAGGGTCCGACGTTGACTGTGACCGTCTAATCCATACTTTACACTTGTCAAGAGCCAATTGCGTAGTCGTTCAGTATTGGCATTAATAAATGAGATGTCATGCTAATATGTCATGTTCTACAGTAGGACATACTACTATGATACCCAATAAAACAAGCCATTAGAATAATAGAAGCCTACTTTGCTGGAACGATTAATTTAGCATGTATACAGTGTGTGTGTGTGTGTGTGTGTGTGTGTGTGTGTGTGTGTGTGTGTGTGTGTGTGTGTGTGTGTGTGTGTGTGTGTGTGTGTGTGTGTGTGTGTGTGTGTGTGTGTGTGTGTGTGTGTGTGTGTGTGTGTGTGTGTGCTCACGCGCTGAGGCTCACTAAGCCTTTCTCCACGCATATTTATTTCTGGAGCATTTATTTATCCACTCTGGTTGGATGGTGTATTGTACTTGTGCTGTATAATAACAATACATTTGAATCTAATCTCATTTTCTCATTTTCAGTCGCAAATCACTTCCTGTTGAATGGATCGATTGAGTGCAATGCCGAACCTCTGCTGTTCGCTGTTTTCACTTGTCTTGACAGCCTAGAATATGACACGCCCACTAATGATGTCACGGTTCGCAATGAAAAACAAAAAAAGGCCTATTAGAGAGACCAGCAATCTGGGGGCCTTTCTCTTAGAGAGACCAGCCATATGGGGGCCCTTCTCTTAGAGAGACCAGCCATCTGGGGGCCTTTCTCTTAGAGAGACCAGCCATCTGGGGGCCCTTCTCTTAGAGAGACCAGCCATCTGGGGGCCTTTCTCTTAGAGAGACCAGCCATCTGGGGGCCCTTCTCTTAGAGAGACCAGCCATCTGGGGGCCCTTCTCTTAGAGAGACCAGCCATCTGCACCCATTCACCGCTGCAGCACCTCTTCACTGCTTCAGCACCAGAATGCCTAGCGCCTAGTAACCTAGTAACCAGCTGTGTCCGATTATAACGATTGAAGTTGCCGACTGAACCGGTTAACTTCTATATATAGAAACTTTCGTCTTATAACCCGACGTTTTGGACAGTCCATTATTTCAAAGGTAGTTATTCTGCACATGGTCCTGCCCACTCACATACACACACACACACACACACACACACACACACACACACACACACCCCTCTCACCTGTGGTTTATGATGCGGTGGATCATCATCCACTCGGGCTTGATGCCGTACTTGTAGTACTTGTCCTCCATGATGGCGTACTGGGGGTCCTTCGCCCTCCTCTTCTCGTTCTTCCTCCCCCCGCCGTCCTCCTCTCCCCCCGAGCCGTAGTCCAAGTGCGGGGGCTCGTCCATGTCCGTCTTCCTCTGGTAGTTACGGAACATCACGGAGTGGAAGATCTCCAGCTGGGAAGGATGGAGGGAGGGAGAGAGAGGGGGGAGGGGGGAGAGGGAGAGAGGGGGAGACAGAGAGAGGGGGAGGGAGAGAGAGGGGGAGACAGATAGAGGGGGGAGGGGGAGGGAGAGAGGGGGGGAGGGAGATAGGGGGAGACAGAGAGAGGGGGGAGGGGGGAGGGAGAGCGAGAAAGAGATAGAGATATGGAGAGAGGGGGGGAGAGAGACAGAGAGGTAGAGGGAGAGGGAGAGAGAGAGAGAGAGAGAGGTAGATGGAGAAAGAGAGGGGGAGACAGAGAGGGGAGAGAAAGGGGGAAAGAGAGGCGGGAGATAGAGCAGTAGGGAGGGAGTGAGAGAGGGAGAGGGGGGAGAGAGAGACAGAGAGAGGTAAAGGGAGAGGGGGGAGAGAGAAGGGGGAAGGGAGAGAGAGAAAGGGGGAGAGAGAAAGGGAGGGAGAAAGAGAGGAAGAGGAGAGCAGACACTAGATGTTTGTATAACTCACTAGGTGAAATGCTTTGAATGCTGAACATCTCTCCCACACCAAGCTGTGTGTTATGCATTGTGTTTTGTACTGTGTAAACAAAACTTTAAAAGACCCAATCAGTTCCATGATTTAAAGGTGTTTAACGTAACTCAACAAACAAGTAAATCAAAAGACCTTATTTAGTGTTAAACCAGTTTTCCCTTTAATCCGCTGTTTTCAGCTCATTCTTCACGTTCAGGTGTTGTATCGCCTCAATCTTAAAGGGGACATGCATGGCTATTCCTTGCACTATTTGGGCAACTTTACACAATTCATGTGAGTCTATGGAAGACATCTGTAAGTTCTTCTTTTTTTTTATTCATTGTTTTATATTTCTAATCAAGTACTCAAAAGCATAATTTTTCAGCCGCAGGATTTCAGGCTGTTATTGGATGGGCTCCACCCATAAGCGCTTTGAGTGACAGTCACCCATACAGCGTGATACATACGAGCAGGGCTTGACATTAACACCCGCCACCCGCCAAATGCGGGTAGAATTCGGCGGGTTGTAGTCTACAAAAGGCATCGGCAATAATTAAGTCAATCCAGGTGATACTACATAATACTACAACTCCCACGAGTACTGGGTGCGCACAGTGTGCTTATTTATTGGCCCATCCACTTCGCCCTATCGCGTGCGTCGTGTTGCCTCCGTGTGTGACATGGACAGCTGAACGAACACTGTTAACGTTAATAGCTCAACTGGTTAGTGCGACCGACTCATCCATAGTTTACTTTACAGACAGTTAGCTAACGTTACAATGTGGTGGAATATTGTGAAAAGACCGGGTGAACCAAACCATGAACAAACAAAAAAGAGAAGAGAATGAGACAGAGACCGACTATTTGTGGATGTGCGAGTAAGTATTAAACAAACTAACATGTATTATCTAACGTGTATTATTAAACTAATATTATGTTGTTTGTTAGCTAGCTAGCCACATTCATTTAACATTAAGAAGCATAAGGGCTCGAGACTAACACAGTCCTGGCCACCCTCTCAGTCACTTGCAAATATATGCTGCACATTATCACTGCGGTCTCTGAGTTAGCTTTCAGCACCATGGACAGCTGCCCCAGATGCCTCTCTCTCTCTCTCTCTCTCACACACACACACACTGAATAGAGGACTAGACATCAGAGAGAGAGAGAGAGAGAGAGAGAGAGAGAGAGAGAGAGAGAGAGAGAGAGAGAGAGAGAGAGAGAGAGAGAGAGAGAGAGAGAGAGAGAGAGAGAGATGCGTCCCCGACACACACTCAGTCAAGTTTGTGTGTAAATGCTCCGACGAGGGAGAGAGAGAGAAGTG
>NC_140168.1:182782075-182806906 GCF_963971535.1 Notolepis coatsorum | reverse complement strand
CGTCCTCGACACACACGCAGTCAAGTTTGTGTGTAAATGCTCCGACGAGGGAGAGAGATGGCGCACACACATTTTTACACACACTTCTGCACACGGTCCCACCGGTCCCTCTCTCTCTCTCCCTCTCGTTCTCTGCCTCTCTGTCAAAACCCGTTTGAGGAAGTGTCGGGTTACACTACTATGCGCTACAACCATAGAGGGGGTGTTACTGCAAATCAGTACCTTATTCACGTCAGCTATACCATCAAATCAGAACAGCTTAGTTGAGTGAGGAAGATCTTGTGAACTCGAGACTAGACTGATGAGTCAATAATGATAATTAACGACATAGACCACATTGATATAATCCCCAATTTCTAGGAAACAATGCTAAACACTGGAAAAGGGCCATTTATAATGCATGGGACCTTTAAATCTCTTTGAATCCCTCCGCCTCTCTCTCTCACCTGCAGCTCTCCTCTCTCTCTCTCTCACCTGCAGCTCTCCTCTCTCTCTCTCTCTCTCTCACCTGCAGCTCTCCTCTCTCTCACCTGCAGCTCTCCTCTCTCTCTCTCTCACCTGCAGCTCTCTTCTCTCTCTCTCTCACCTGCAGCTCTCCTCTCTCTCTCTCTCACCTGCAGCTCTCCTCTCTCTCACCTGCAGCTCTCCTCTCTCTCTCTCACCTGCAGCTCTCCTCTCTCTCTCTCACCTGCAGCTCTCCTCTCTCTCTCTCACCTGCAGCTCTACTCTCTATCTCTCTCTCTCACCTGCAGCTCTACTCTCTCTCTCTCACCTGCAGCTCTCCTCTCTCTCTCTCTCTCTCTCTCTCTCTCTCTCTCTCACCTGCAGCTCTCCTCTCCTCTCTCTCTCACCTGCAGCTCTCCTCTCTCTCTCACCTGCAGCTCTTCTCTCTCTCTCACCTGCAGCTCTCCTCTCTCTCTCTCACCTGCAGCTCTCTTCTCTCCTCTCTCTCACCTGCAGCTCTCCTCTCTCTCTCTCACCTGCAGCTCTCCTCTCTCTCTCTCACACTGCAGCTCTCCTCTCTCTCTCACCTGCAGCTCTCCTCTCTCTCTCACCTGCAGCTCTCCTCTCTCTCTCTCTCTCTCACCTGCAGCTCTCCTCTCTCTCTCTCACCTGCAGCTCTCCTCTCCTCTCTCTCTCACCTGCAGCTCTCCTCTCTCTCTCACCTGCAGCTCTCCTCTCTCTCTCTCTCACCTGCAGCTCTCTCTCTCTCTCTTCTCACCTGCAGCTCTCCTCTCTCTCTCACCTGCAGCTCTCCTCTCCTCTCTCTCTCACCTGCAGCTCTCCTCTCTCTCACCTGTAGCTCTCCTCTCTCTCTCTCTCTCTCTCTCTCTCTCTCACCTACAGCTCTCCTCTCTCTCTCTCTCACCTGCAGCTCTCCTCTCCTCTCTCTCTCTCTCTCACCTGCAGCTCTCCTCTCTCTCTCTCTCACCTGCAGCTCTCCTCTCTCTCTCTCTCACCTGCAGCTCTCCTCTCTCTCACCTGCAGCTCTCCTCTCTCTCTCTCTCTCTCTCTCACCTGCAGCTCTCCTCTCTCTCTCTCTCACCTGCAGCTCTCCTCTCTCTCTCTCCTCTCTCTCTCTCTCACCTGCAGCTCTCCTCTCTCTCTCTCTCACCTGCAGCTCTCCTCTCTCTCTCTCTCCTGCTCTCTCTCTCTCTCACCTGCAGCTCTCCTCTCTCTCTCTCTCACCTGCAGCTCTCCTCTCTCTCACCTGCAGCTCTCCTCTCTCTCTCTCACCTGCAGCTCTCCTCTCTCTTCACCTGCAGCTCTCCTCTCTCTCTCTCACCTGCAGCTCTCCTCTCTCTCTATCTCACCTGCAGCTCTCCCTCTCTCTCACCTGCAGCTCTCCTCTCTCTCTCTCACCTGCAGCTCTCCTCTCTCTCTCTCTCTCACCTGCAGCTCTCCTCTCTCTCTCTCTCTCACCTGCATCTCCTCTCCTCTCTCTCACCTGCAGCTCTCCTCTCCCTCTCTCTCACCTGCAGCTCTCCTCTCCCTCTCTCTCACCTGCAGCTCTCCTCTCTCTCTCTCTCTCACCTGCAGCTCTCCTCTCTCTCACCTGCAGCTCTCCTCTCTCTCTCTCTCTCTCACCTGCAGCTCTCCTCTCCTCTCTCTCTCACCTGCAGCTCTCCTCTCTCTCACCTGCAGCTCTCCTCTCTCTCTCACCTGCAGCTCTCTCTCTCCTCTCTCTCACCTGCAGCTCTCCTCTCTCTCTCTCTCTCTCACCTGCAGCTCTCCTCTCTCTCACCTGCAGCTCTCCTCTCTCTCTCTCTCTCACCTGCAGCTCTCCTCTCTCTCACCTGCAGCTCTCCTCTCTCTCTCACCTGCAGCTCTCCTCTCTCTCACCTGCAGCTCTCCTCTCTCTCTCTCTCACCTGCAGCTCTCCTCTCTCTCTCACCTGCAGCTCTCCTCTCCTCTCTCTCACCTGCAGCTCTCCTCTCTCTCTCTCACCTGCAGCTCTCCTCTCTCTCTCACCTGCAGCTCTCCTCTCTCTCTCACCTGCAGCTCTCCTCTCTCTCTCTCACCTGCAGCTCTCCTCTCTCTCTCTCACCTGCAGCTCTCCTCTCTCTCACCTGCAGCTCTCCTCTCTCTCTCTCACCTGCAGCTCTCCTCTCTCTCTCTCACCTGCAGCTCTCCTCTCTCTCTCACCTGCAGCTCTCCTCTCTCTCTCTCTCTCTCTCACCTGCAGCTCTCCTCTCTCTCTCTCACCTGCAGCTCTCCTCTCTCTCTCTCACCTGCAGCTCTCCTCTCTCTCTCTCACCTGCAGCTCTCCTCTCTCTCTCTCACCTGCAGCTCTCCTCTCTCTCTCTCACCTGCAGCTCTCCTCTCTCTCTCTCACCTGCAGCTCTCCTCTCTCTCTCACCTGCAGCTCTCCTCTCTCTCTCTCACCTGCAGCTCTCCTCTCTCTCTCACCTGCAGCTCTCCTCTCTCTCTCACCTGCAGCTCTCCTCTCTCTCTCTCTCACCTGCAGCTCTCCTCTCTCTCACCTGCAGCTCTCCTCTCTCTCTCTCTCACCTGCAGCTCTCCTCTCTCTCTCACCTGCAGCTCTCCTCTCTCTCTCTCACCTGCAGCTCTCCTCTCTCTCTCACCTGCAGCTCTCCTCTCTCTCTCTCACCTGCAGCTCTCCTCTCTCTCTCTCACCTGCAGCTCCTCTCTCTCTCTCTCACCTGCAGCTCTCCTCTCCTCTCTCTCACCTGCAGCTCTCCTCTCTCTCTCTCTCACCTGCAGCTCTCCTCTCTCTCTCTCACCTGCAGCTCTCCTCTCTCTCTCTCTCACCTGCAGCTCTCCTCTCCTCTCTCTCACCTGCAGCTCTCTCTCTCTCTCTCACCTGCAGCTCTCATCTCTCTCTCTCACCTGCAGCTCTCCTCTCTCTCTCTCACCTGCAGCTCTCCTCTCTCTCACCTGCAGCTCTCCTCTCCTCTCTCTCACCTGCAGCTCTACTCTCTATCTCTCTCTCTCACCTGCAGCTCCCCTCTCTCTCTCACCTGCAGCTCTCCTCTCTCTCACCTGCAGCTCTCCTCTCTCTCACCTGCAGCTCTCCTCTCTCTCACCTGCAGCTCTCCTCTCCTCTCTCTCACCTGCAGCTCTCTCCTCTCCTCTCTCTCACCTGCAGCTCTCCTCTCCTCTCTCTCACCTGCAGCTCTCCTTCTCTCTCTCACCTGCAGCTCTCCTCTCCTCTCTCTCTCACCTGCAGCTCTCCTCTCTCTCTCACCTGCAGCTCTCCTCTCTCTCTCTCTCTCTCTCACCTGCAGCTCTCCTCTCTCTCTCTCACCTGCAGCTCCTCTCTCTCTCTCTCACCTGCAGCTCTCCTCTCTCTCTCTCACCTGCAGCTCTCTCCTCTCTCTCTCACCTGCAGCTCCTCTCTCTCTCTCACCTGCAGCTCTCCTCTCTCTCTCTCTCACCTGCAGCTCTCCTCTCTCTCTCTCACCTGCAGCTCTCTCCTCTCTCTCTCACCTGCAGCTCTCTCTCTCTCTCTCTCACCTGCAGCTCTCCTCTCCTCTCTCTCACCTGCAGCTCTCCTCTCTCTCTCACCTGCAGCTCTCCTCTCTCTCTCTCACCTGCAGCCCCCCTCTCTCTCTCTCACCTGCAGCTCTCCTCTCTCTCTCCCACCTGCAGCTCCTCTCTCTCTCTCACCTGCAGCTCTCCTCTCTCTCTCACCTGCAGCTCTCCTCTCTCTCTCTCACCTGCAGCTCTCCTCTCTCTCTCTCTCACCTGCAGCTCTCCTCTCTCTCACCTGCAGCTCTCCTCTCTCTCTCACCTGCAGCTCTCCTCTCTCTCTCTCACCTGCAGCTCTCCTCTCTCTCTCACCTGCAGCTCTCCTCTCTCTCTCACCTGCAGCTCTCCTCTCTCTCACCTGCAGCTCTCCTCTCTCTCACCTGCAGCTCTCCTCTCTCTCTCTCTCACCTGCAGCTCTCCTCTCCTCTCTCTCACCTGCAGCTCTCCTCTCTCTCTCTCACCTGCAGCTCTCCTCTCTCTCTCTCACCTGCAGCTCTCCTCTCTCTCTCACCTGCAGCTCTCCTCTCTCTCACCTGCAGCTCTCTTCTCTCCTCTCTCTCACCTGCAGCTCTCCTCTCTCTCTCTCTCTCTCTCACCTGCAGCTCTCCTCTCTCTCTCTCTCACCTGCAGCTCTCCTCTCTCTCTCTCACCTGCAGCTCTCCTCTCTCTCACCTGCAGCTCTCCTCTCTCTCTCTCTCTCACCTGCAGCTCTCCTCTCTCTCTCTCTCACCTGCAGCTCTCCTCTCTCTCTCTCACCTGCAGCTCTCCTCTCTCTCTCACCTGCAGCTCTCCTCTCTCTCTCACCTGCAGCTCTCTCTCTCCTCTCTCTCACCTGCAGCTCTCCTCTCTCTCTCTCTCTCTCACCTGCAGCTCTCCTCTCTCTCTCTCACCTGCAGCTCTCCTCTCTCTCACCTGCAGCTCTCCTCTCTCTCACCTGCAGCTCTCCTCTCTCTCTCTCACCTGCAGCTCTCCTCTCTCTCTCTCTCTCTCACCTGCAGCTCTCCTCTCTCTCTCTCACCTGCAGCTCTCCTCTCTCTCACCTGCAGCTCTCCTCTCTCTCTCTCACCTGCAGCTCTCCTTCTCTCTCACCTGCAGCTCTCTTCTCTCTCTCACCTGCAGCTCTCCTCTCTCTCTCACCTGCAGCTCTCCTCTCTCTCTCTCACCTGCAGCTCTCCTCTCTCTCTCTCACCTGCAGCTCTCCTCTCTCTCTCTCACCTGCAGCTCTCCTCTCTCTCTCACCTGCAGCTCTCCTCTCTCTCTCTCACCTGCAGCTCTCCTCTCCTCTCTCTCACCTGCAGCTCTCCTCTCCTCTCTCTCACCTGCAGCTCTCCTCTCTCTCTCTCACCTGCAGCTCTCCTCTCTCTCACCTGCAGCTCTCCTCTCTCTCTCTCACCTGCAGCTCTCCTCTCTCTCTCTCACCTGCAGCTCTCCTCTCTCTCTCACCTGCAGCTCTCCTCTCCTCTCTCTCTCACCTGCAGCTCTCCTCTCCTCTCTCTCACCTGCAGCTCTCCTCTCCTCTCTCTCACCTGCAGCTCTCCTCTCTCTCTCTCACCTGCAGCTCTCCTCTCTCTCACCTGCAGCTCTCCTCTCTCTCTCTCACCTGCAGCTCTCCTCTCTCTCACCTGCAGCTCTCCTCTCTCTCTCTCACCTGCAGCTCTCCTCTCTCTCTCTCACCTGCAGCTCTCCTCTCTCTCTCACCTGCAGCTCTCCTCTCTCTCACCTGCAGCTCTCCTCTCTCTCTCTCTCTCACCTGCAGCTCTCCTCTCTCTCTCTCACCTGCAGCTCTCCTCTCTCTCACCTGCAGCTCTCCTCTCTCTCTCTCTCACCTGCAGCTCTCTCTCCTCTCCTCTCACCTGCAGCTCTCCTCTCTCTCTCTCACCTGCAGCTCTCCTCTCTCTCTCTCACCTGCAGCTCTCCTCTCCTCTCTCTCTCACCTGCAGCTCTCCTCTCCTCTCTCTCTCACCTGCAGCTCTCATCTCTCTCTCTCACCTGCAGCTCTCCTCTCCTCTCTCTCACCTGCAGCTCCTCTCTCTCTCACCTGCAGCTCTCCTCTCTCTCTCACCTGCAGCTCTCCTCTCCTCTCTCTCACCTGCAGCTCTCCTCTCTCTCACCTGCAGCTCTCATCTCTCTCTCTCACCTGCAGCTCTCCTCTCTCTCACCTGCAGCTCTCCCTCTCTCTCTCACCTGCAGCTCTCCTCTCCTCTCTCTCACCTGCAGCTCTCCTCTCTCTCTCTCACCTGCAGCTCTCATCTCTCTCTCTCACATGCAGCTCTCCTCTCTCTCTCTCTCTCACCTGCAGCTCTCCTCTCTCTCTCACCTGCAGCTCTCCTCTCTCTCACCTGCAGCTCTCCTCTCCTCTCTCTCTCACCTGCAGCTCTCCTCTCTCTCTCACCTGCAGCTCTCCTCTCTCTCTCTCTCTCTCTCACCTGCAGCTCTCCTCTCTCTCTCACCTGCAGCTCTCCTCTCTCTCTCTCACCTGCAGCTCTCCTCTCTCTCTCTCTCACCTGCAGCTCTCCTCTCTCTCTCTCTCTCACCTGCAGCTCTCCTCTCTCTCACCTGCAGCTCTCCTCTCTCTCTCTCACCTGCAGCTCTCCTCTCTCTCTCTCACCTGCAGCTCTCCTCTCTCTCTCACCTGCAGCTCTCCTCTCCTCTCTCTCACCTGCAGCTCTCCTCTCTCTCTCTCACCTGCAGCTCTCCTCTCTCTCTCTCTCTCACCTGCAGCTCTCCTCTCTCTCTCACCTGCAGCTCTCTCCTCTCTCTCTCACCTGCAGCTCCTCTCTCTCTCACCTGCAGCTCTCCTCTCCTCTCTCTCACCTGCAGCTCTCCTCTCTCTCACCTGCAGCTCTCCTCTCCTCTCTCTCACCTGCAGCTCTCCTCTCTCTCTCTCACCTGCAGCTCTCTCCTCTCTCTCACCTGCAGCTCTCCTCTCCTCTCTCTCACCTGCAGCTCTCCTCTCTCTCTCTCACCTGCAGCTCTCCTCTCTCTCTCTCACCTGCAGCTCTCCTCTCTCTCTCTCACCTGCAGCTCTCCTCTCTCTCTCTCTCACCTGCAGCTCCTCTCTCTCTCTCTCACCTGCAGCTCTCCTCTCCTCTCTCTCACCTGCAGCTCTCCTCTCTCTCTCTCTCTCTCACCTGCAGCTCTCCTCTCTCTCACCTGCAGCTCTCCTCTCTCTCTCTCACCTGCAGCTCTCCTCTCTCTCTCACCTGCAGCTCTCCTCTCTCTCTCACCTGCAGCTCTCCTCTCTCTCACCTGCAGCTCTCCTCTCTCTCACCTGCAGCTCTCCTCTCTCTCTCTCACCTGCAGCTCTCCTCTCTCTCTCTCACCTGCAGCTCTCCTCTCTCTCTCTCACCTGCAGCTCTCCTCTCTCTCTCTCACCTGCAGCTCTCCTCTCTCTCTCACCTGCAGCTCTCCTCTCTCTCTCTCACCTGCAGCTCTCCTCTCCTCTCTCTCTCACCTGCAGCTCTCCTCTCTCTCTCACCTGCAGCTCTCCTCTCTCTCTCACCTGCAGCTCTCCTCTCTCTCTCACCTGCAGCTCTCCTCTCTCTCTCACCTGCAGCTCTCTCTCTCTCACCTGCAGCTCTCCTCTCTCTCTCTCACCTGCAGCTCAGTGATCCAGGAGCAGTGCCAGTAGGACCCTCTCTCTCACCTGCAGCTCAGTGATCCAGGAGCAGTGCCAGTAGGACCCTCTCTCTCACCTGCAGCTCAGTGATCCAGGAGCAGTGCCAGTAGGACCCTCTCTCTCACCTGCAGCTCAGTGATCCAGGAGCAGTGCCAGTAGGACCCTCTCTCTCACCTGCAGCTCAGTGATCCAGGAGCAGTGCCAGTAGGACCCTCTCTCTCACCTGCAGCTCAGTGATCCAGGAGCAGTGCCAGTAGGACCCTCTCTCTCACCTGCAGCTCAGTGATCCAGGAGCAGTGCCAGCCTCTCTCTCACCTGCAGCTCAGTGATCCAGGAGCAGTGCCAGTAGGACTCTCTCTCTCACCTGCAGCTCAGTGATCCAGGAGCAGTGCCAGTAGGATTGCCCGGTCAGCTTGACGAAGAACTCCCTCTCTGGCCGGCCCTTCATGGGAGGGGGCGGGGGGGCATCGGGCAGGGCATCTGGAGCGGGCGGCACAGGGATGGGAGGGGGGGGCTCACCCCACCGCCAGTGGAGGATCTTCTGGACCCGCCCTTTGATTTGCGGACACTGGGGGGGGGGTTATCAAACACAGAAAGGAACTTTACTTTGACGCTGTTAGAAATGCATTATGTGTCGTCAAATGCCATCGCATGCACCTTGAGCAACGGCAACGTCTCATCTACAGAGACAGCTCCATTGTAACTGTGCACTTCACTTCTAACTAGGGCTGGCCGATCAAACGAGTGTCCATTTCAATTACGATCCCGCGGTCATGAAGACAAGATAATCGAGATGAAACGATTATTGTGCCACATGCCGTGTTGCTCTCATTTTTGTCTGGTGTTGTAAAACACAGCGCACCCTTCCTTCAGTAAGAAAAGCCCTCCCTCCAGCTCGGGTTGAGAGGGAGGAGGCGCGTTTCGACAGTTATTTTTAAACGTCTTTGGTAACTTGTAGAAGACGACAGAAAGGCAGCTTTTGGTTGAGAAGAAAGGTGAAACAGAACAGTCGTCATCATGTGACGTTCTCATATTATATATATCAATCAAAATAATCATCATGATAGGATGTACAATAATGCTGTATATACCAAATATATATATATATCACTTCTTACTGTATATATATCTATCCACATATATCTGTACATACCTGCATCATTTTACATCATCTGTAATCATTTTTAAATATCTGACTATATCTGTACATATCCCTTACCTACTTTTACTAGTTACGCTGCTGGCCAGTATGACTTACTTACCATAGTGTCTTTATACCTGTATCACTGTACATATTAATACTACAACTGTGAGGGTTCGCCTGTCCCTGGAGCGTGAACACTTTCGGCAACCAACATGCGCTTCCGCGTTTCTCTGATTGGCCGAGCGCCTTCCGCGTTTCTCTGATTGGCCGAGCGCGGCTCCCCCTTAAGCTCCAGGAGAGAGGAGAGAGGCTGAAAACCCGCAGTTCTTGCCCGACTGATGGGAGCCGAATCCCGGATCCGATTTTTCTGATGAATACCCCCAAAACATGGAGGTCCCGAACGCATGGAAGTATTGATTGCGCCGTAACAAATCATTAAAAACATATACCGTTAACTGGAATATGTTGTGCCTTTACACATATGTTGGATTATGTAATTGGTTTGTCATGACAAACTAATAAAAAATCGCGATTTACCCGGTGGCTACAACAACACACAGTGTTGAATAAAAAATTCGAATGTTGATTTAGAATTCGAATGCCAACATAACGAACGAAGGTCAGAACGTTCGAACGTTTGGGCTCAGCCCTAGCACACACTGAGTCTGACGTATAGAGTGAACAGGTCTGTGTGTACTGGCTTTACCAGTCTGCGAATCAACATAAAAAAAAAACAGAAGCTAGCAGATTGGCAGTGACTAACCGTGCACCGCGGGCACAGCCACTCCCCGTTGGGGATCTCCGGCAGGGGGGGGTTGAGGCAGTGGATGTGGTAGGAGGAGGTGCAGGTGTCGCAGCACAGCAGCTCCCCTCCGTCCTTGCACACCCGGCAGAACTCCATGTGGTCATCGTCCTCCTCCTCCACGCCGGCCGGCAGAAGCTCTGGGACGATCTCCGGCACCGCCCTCTCCTCCGCCTCCTCCTCGAATTCCTCCATGTCCTCGTCTTTCGCTTCCCACTGGATGCCCTCCTTCTCCTGAGAAGGGGGGGAGGAGGGGAGGGGTCATATCTCAATCCGGAGGTTCCCGGTTCAATTCCCTTAAATGTGAGTAACAAATTGTAAAGCGCTTTGGATAAAAGCGCTATATAAAAAAGCAGCCATTTACCATTTACCATATCTGGGGGGTGTCCTTACGGTACATGCCGTGTAACCACAACGTCCTAGGTTGGATACCGGCCCGGGGGCTTTTGATGCGTGTGATCTCCCCCGTTCTCCTTGTCCCCCCCCTGCCACTTCATGACTGATAGATAAAAGCAGGTATACTGAAGGCCTGTATGATCTATCGGGGAATTTACCCGGATCAATGATGTACTCAGACAAATGTAGACGTAGTTAAACACAGGTTTATTTAGCTTACAACCCAGGAGCATTGGCTTGAGAGGCCCTAGCGAAACCCCTGGCCGGGGGGGGGGGGTCTCATAACGGGCTCCCTGAGACGAGGGAAATGTTGATCTATATAGTCAGAGAAGATGGGCTACGCCCAGGTGAGAGGGACGATTGGATTAGAGGAGTCAAGGAGGGGGGGGGGGGGGTGAGTTAGGAGGAGGAGGGGGAAAACATGGGTTGGGGGAGGCTGGAGAGGGTTGAGAAAGGGGGGGGCATGAGAGACAAAAGGTGGAATGGGAGGGGGGCTGGAATGACTGGGAGATGTTGGAGGGAGGGGAACATTATTCCACAGATCTATAATCTTTACTGGAGACACGGCGAGGATTAATACGGCTCTGACGTTACCATGGGAACAGAAGGCATATTGCTGTTGCGTGTGAGAGGAGGGTAAACACAGCTGGCTCTCGCTGAAAACAAGAAGAGCCGTTGTTTGAAACATCATTCATAATGTTGCCAAATGTTCATTTGGGTTTGAGTGATTGTAAAAATCTATTTGTAAAATCATCTCAATCCTGTTGCAATAGCAATTTGACTTGCTAACCCCCCTCCGAGATGTTCTGCTACCATAGCAACGGAATAGTGAAATAGGGCAATGTTCACAGTCATCCAAAATAATGACTGTTAAACACTTTGAGTGCCAGCGACGAGATTTATCGTTAGTTCATGCCGACCGTTGAGTGCCAGCGATGATAAATCTCGTTTTTTTTTTTTTATTAGCGATTTGAATTCATATTTCATCAATCTAGTCTCACGTTAGTGCTGCAAACTCTCTCTGAGCTCCATTGGGAAAATACCGCCCCCTATCGTCTCTCCCTGTTGTACTGCACCCCTTTGGAATGGATTGCATGAAACACATGGGGGGGGGGGGAATCCAGTGTCCTCATTTGACTTCTCAAGCAAGTCATCCGAGAGGATCGGATTCATTGCCGAGCCCCAAAACAGTGTGGAATACATATTTCCAGTAGCCAGCGTTGGATCAATAAACGCGATCGATATTTGGAATGGCGATCAGGAATTGGAATCATCTTTTTGGAGAACATCTGATCTGAGGTAAGGAATCTATTTGACCAGTCTCAGGATAATTAGAACTTTTTTCACAGAGATATCAACATGTGCCCCATGTGTGTGTGTGCGTGTGTGTGTGTGTGCTGATCAGGAAATGAGAGAATAGATTTTTCAGCTCGCTTCTCTAGCGTGCATAAGCACACATATACTATCGATAATCTAGCGTTTATTTGAAAACGATTCATAAATAGGCTGAAAAATTACAACGTTTTTTGTGTATTCCAGAATATTCCAGTAAAGGGCGATTATGACAGAATCTTTATATTTTCCTGAAACTTAAAAAAACTAGCGTTTTTCAAAATGGTATAAAACGGAAATGAACCGATTAAAAAACAATCCGTTTCAACAATGTTGACTGCAAACAAGTCATTGATAAGCGACGGCCAGATTACACACACATAATTTAAGACATAGTTTATGCGTTTGCAAATATGAGAGCTCTATCATTGAAGTGGACGCTGGCATACGGAGCCTTTTAGCGCTCCGCATGGCTGGCTCTCAAAGTGTTAAAGTAAAACATTTTATGGAAAGTAATCATAAAAAAAGAAAGAAAATACATCCACAGATCTTTTAGAAAGGTGCGTAATAAGGCGGAGCCAGGCGTTCATGGGGTGAGACGTGTTTCACGGGAGCTCCCTATTATCGTGCGGAAAACACTGTCACCCCACTAGACTTTATTTTATTTTTATTTGTTATTGGTCTTTTTGTTGAGTGGTCGAGCATCTACTACTTTCAACGACCTTTTTTCAACTTTTCACGATGTCGAAGGGAACCAGAGCCATGAACGCTACAGCCGACAAAATGGCACCGAGCCCGTCCTCGCTTTCGCCTGAGATAAGTGAAATTCTCTCGGTCGTGACCAAACTCCATGCGGACTTTGAGGTGGCGGGTCTGGAGTCCTCCCTGCTGGCTAGGCAGGCTGACGTCGCCAAATTACAGTCGGTAATTGGGGAAATGCAGTCCAGGGAGAGACGATACAACATCAGGATTGTCGGTGTACCGGAGGGCAGTGAGGGAGGACGTCTCTCGGAGAACATGCCGGAGCTGCAGCAGAAAATACTGGGGAAAGATGTCCTTCCCGACCCGCCATTATGTGAGTCGGCTTACAGAGCGGGCAAGACCAGTCCTGATGTGAGCAAGGAGCCGAGGCCCATCATTGTCAAGCTAAACAGGCTACAGCAGAGAGAACTCATCATGCAGTCGGCCCGGGCCAGAAGGGGGGATCTGGGTCTCGACAATCACAAAGTGGCCATTTTCGAGGACTTCACACCAGAGGTTCAGGCACAGAGGGGCGAATACAAACTGGTCATGGCCAAGCTATGGAAACTGGGCTTGAGGCCTACGCTATTCGCCCCGCAAGATTGTCTGTGCTATGTAAGGGCGATGACCGTCGCTCATTTTGGTCGTTGGCCAAAGCGGAGGAATATCTCGGGGGGTTGGTCGAGACGGTGGCTTGATAGCTTTGTCGGGTGAGTGGCTTGGCGTTGTGGACCTAAATACATTGTTAGGGCGGACTACTCACAATTGCTTGTTATCAGGCCCAGACAGGCTAACTATCCGCTGCCCATCCGAGCTCTATGGAGGCTAACGAGCTAACTGAACAATGTACATGACAGATTCTAGCGTGCTAGCCGGATTCATCACTAGCTTACGCGCTGGCCTCGGGCTGGCTAGCGGGCTGTGTCTATCGCCCGCGTCAAGACTTTCGTGATCCGATAATGTTTACGTATTTTGGTTGCTGTTGCTGTTCAAAGTGACATCGGTTTGCACAATTCAATGGTGATCGGGTCCTTAACTAACTTCTTGTATGCTTTTATTTTTATATCCAGGATGTTTTGAGCTTTGGGCTCCAATAGTAGAAGGTCGGTTGAATATACATATACAATATATGATAACAGTTGGGTCGGGTATAGCTTTGTTTGCACTTTAGCCATAACCCTCTTTTCCTTTTCTCTTATTGTCGCTGTTTTTATGTCATCTGTATGCGCGATTTAAATGTGATCCGATTCTGCCTTAGACTATCTGCTGGTATGCTTTCATTTAATTTTGTTTTGAATTTTCCTTTATCCATTTATGCTATGACGTTGCGACATTGATACGCAGACTCTGAGGTAGATGGTTACAGGGTTGATGTTGAGTTATTATATAATAATGGCTATTTTTTCCATTATAGTTGTCTCATGTTAGGGCCAAGGCTCACGGTGGTTCTCGACCGAATATACATACAAAATATATGATAACAGGTTGGGTCAGGTTTAGCTTTGCTTGCACTTTAGCCATAACCCTCTTTCCTTTTCTTCTTAAGTGGTCTGCACACGGCGGGCGACAGACGTCACCTGGCGATGCGATCGCCTGTTGCTCAACGACAATCGCTTATCCCCCCACACCAGAGGCGACCGTCGCTCTGTCTAGCTGGGGGTGTGGTTACTTGTTTCCCCCCGGGAGATATAGGAGGACGGACCGCCGGGACCGGACGTCATGTTGTTGTGAAGTGAGCATATTAGCAGCTCTTCACTAGCACTAGCAGGTAGCTGTGTTGCGCGTTACGAGGGAATATTAACCTGTAAAACCCATATTGAGCTGGAATTAAACCACCATATACGAATACAACCTCTCCTCATTCTTCCTGACATTACTGCATGCCTGATCGCTACGATACGTTCATTACCAACGATTGGACAAGTATTGTTATGCAGCTGCTGAGAGTGTATTTTTCACGGAAGACGCAAACTGTTTTGTTCTCAACCATAATTTTCTTTGGACAATAAACCTTACAAACTACATCAGCTGCAGCCTGGACATTAAACTCTGTCAACATCCACAACTTCTTTTGTTACCCGAGTATAAAAACACTAGTAGATGCATCGTGGCGCATTGTTCATTTATTAGTTAATGACAAGCGGTCACTACAGCTTCTCAAACTAACGTTATTTATTTAAATTGTTCCCATTAATAATAATGAACATAAGTAGCATGGTAATAATACAGAGGTTATTGATCAATGAATGTATTGAATGATACATTAATGGTGTACAAATGATACACCAGTAGAACTACTGTAGAAGTCATGTTATTTCCTCATTGTCCTGCCTGCCGTCGCCTCCAAAAATAGGATCGAGGCGATTTTGAGCGAGGCGACAGAAATAGCTGCGCGACCGTCGCTTCAGAATCTCCTGCCGTGTGGGTTCTCTCATTCATAACAATGAAGGCGATACAATTCTGTCTGTCGGCTCGCTAAAAAAATCGGTCGCCTGGCTAAAATCGCTCGCCGTGTGGGGACCCCTTTATTGTCGCTGTTTTAATGACATCTGTATGCGCAATTTAACTGAGATCCGATCCTGCCTTGGACTATCTGCTGGTATGCTTTAATTTGATTCTGTTTTGAATTTTCCTTTATCCATTTATGCTATAACGTTGCGACATTGATACGCAGACTCGGAAGTAGATGATCACAGGGTTGATGTTGAGTTATTATATAATAATGGCTATTTTTTCCATTATAGTTGTCTCGTGTTAGAGCCAAGGCTCACGGTGGTTTTCGACCGATATCTTTATTGAGATTAATTTTTATTTTTATTTGTGTTTATTGGACTAGTGGGGGTTTAATCAGGGGTTTATCTAGAGGGGGGTCGGAGTGGAGAGCGTCTTATTGGATCCATGACTCCAGTGGGTGATGAGAGGAAGATGACCATCCTTAGTGGATGGGGCATAGGGAGGGGATTGGAGAGTGGGTATAGGAGGGTTAATAATAGGACGGGTGGGTTAGGGTTTAGAGTAGAAAGAGGGTGGGTTGTAACTGGGGTGGTATTGTTCTGTGTTTTATGTACTGTTGTCTTATATGTGTGTGATTGTTCCTCCTCTGAACTCCTGAGATTGACCGTCTGGGCCCGCCTGGATCAGCGCCTCGAGCCTCAGCCTAGCTGCACTGGTATGTTCTCTACGCATTTAGACAAATTCGACCATGGCTAAATTGAATATTTTAATTTGGAACGCTGGGGGTCTTAACGCCCCTCACAAGCGTGCCAGTGTCCTTTGGTTATTGAAGAGAAGAAAGATTGACATTGCTCTCCTTAGTGAGACGCATTTATTGGTAGGTGATGTGTCAAGGCTGGCAAATCGACAATATCATGTTATCTCCTCATCCTCAGCCGATGATAAGACGAAAGGAGTCGTCATAGTTACAAGACGTAACCTTGATATCAAAGTCCTGGACGTATGGTCGGACACGGAGGGAAGGATTACTATAGCAAAAGTTGAGTTCTCTCATAGGAAGATGGCAATAATAGCATTGTATGCCCCTAACACATTTGATTCAGCGTTCTATAATACAATCACGAAGAATTTGTTGGAACTTACTGGATACGCTCTCATTGTGGGTGGCGATTTTAATGCGTGCTGGGATGCGGAGATGGATAGGTCTGGGTCCTCTGAAACAAGCGACCAACAACGGTCCTCTAAGGCCCTCAGGATGTGGGCCCAGGACACTGGGCTCACAGACCTATGGCGCATATCCAATCCCACCCTCAAGGATTACTCTCACCTGTCAGCCAGACACAAAACCTTCTCTCGAATAGACTATGCATTCGCGTCCCCTAATATGTTTGATAGTTTCGACGTCTCATTGGTTCCCCTGGCTCTCTCGGACCACAAGGGGATTTTCCTTACGGCAACCTTTGGCAGGCTCTCCACGAGAGCTCCCAGATGGCGTTTTAACTCAACCTTGTTAAAGAACGATGATTTCTGTTCTGAGTTCAGGAGTAAACTAGCTGAATTCTTGCAGATCAACGTTGGCACGGTCGAAGACCCCGCATTGAAAGGATTTATCAGGGGTCATGTCACACTTTTCGCCTCCAATTTGCGAAAATCCCGGTAAAAAAAATTAGAAGGACTGGAAACATTATATGTGGACCTATACGCATCCTTGCAAACTAACTATAGTGAACGACTAAACACACAACGTAAGATAGTCAAGAAAGAAATAAACTCCATACTTAAACAACAGTCTGAGTTCTTGATACATAGGACAAGACAAAATTACTACTTTCACGGCTCCAGGCCTAGCCATCTATTGGCAATGAAAATACGCTCGAATGATCATTTCTCGGATATCCCCTCGATCAAGACGAGACAGGGTACAGTCACTACTGATTCGAAAAAGATCAACGACACTTTTAAAGAGTTTTACTCACAGTTATATAGCTCAGAGGTTAATCTCGACGACTCTAAATTTGAATCGTTCATTGGCGGGCTTGAGATACCCCACATTTCTGAGGAAGAGGCCAAGGAACTGGGGAAACCGATCACTCTTATGGAATTGAGGGAGACGATTGCTGAAATGCAGAGGGGTAAACACCAGGCTGGGATGGTATTCCACCCGAGGTGTATTTAGCTTTCTGGGACCAACTGGGTCCATTGATGCTCGATATGATCAATTATGCTATCGAACAAGGGGAGTTCTCAAGAGATGTCAACATGGCGTTGATTTCCTTACTTCTCAAGAAGGACAAAGATCCCAATGATTGTGGTAGCTATAGGCCCTTGAGTCTTCTCGGGGCCGATTTAAAAGTGTTTGCCAAGGTGCTGGCCCGCCGCCTGCAGAGATTTATGACGGTATTGGTACACTGCGATCAAACTGGTTTTATCCCGGGGCGACTCGCTGCAGATAATCTTAGGAGGCTGTTGCATGTAATCGATAACAGTAAAGACAATACAGCTCCGTCCACAGTTCTGTCTTTGGATGCCATGAAGGCGTTTGACAGACTTGAGTGGTCATACCTGTGGAAGGTACTTGAGGTTATGGGTCTTGGAAAGAGTTTTATTCATATGATTAAAGTCCTGTACGCCTTGCCGTCTGCGATGATACTGACAGGCAAAAACTGTTCCACACTCTTTCCAGTCTCCAGATCTTCTAGACAGGGTTGTCCTCTGAGCCCAGGACTGTTCGCGCTTTCCCTCGAACCATTGGCCCAATTTATTAGGCAATCGGAGGACATCGTCCCCATAATGGTCAATAATACTCCACACAAAATTGCTCTCTATGCGGATGACCTGCTGATTTTTATGGACGACCCCTCCCGGTCGGCCACGAAATTATTGGGAATAATCGACGACTTTGGTAAAATGTCAGGCTTTAAGATTAACTGGAACAAATCAGCCTGCCTACCTCTTAATGAGCTGGCCAAGGCGGTATGACTACCAGCTGATATCCCCATAGTAGAACATTTTAAATATTTGGGCATAGAGATATTCCCCACGCTGAATCAAACTACTAAGTACAACTTCACGGGTACTTATGATAAAATACGCCAGGATCTAGACAGGTGGTCGTCCCTTCCTAACTCCTTACAAGCCCGGGCTTCCATAATCAAAATGAACGTCCTGCCTAGGATAAATTTTGTTAGCTCAATGCTCCCCCTGCCCCCTCCAATAGACCAGGGGTTCCCAAACTTTTCAGGCCGGGGCCCAGAAAATTAGGCGTCAGAGAGCCGCGGCCCAATGCACATCGTCTAGCTTTTTTTTTTTTTTTTTTTGCCAGGTGACCGATTTTTTAAGCCAAATATCACTTCAATCCTATTAAGTTAGTTCAAGTTAGTTATTCATTTATATGTGCTATTTATGAGAGGGCTAACTTGTTGCAAAATAATAATGATAATAATAATAGCCTCATTAAAATACTATTGTTGCTTCGGTTGTTTTCAGCGTTTTATGTGCATAATCTGTTATTTAGTTTGAAATGTTCGTTGAAATAAGTAGATTTTTCGTTTTTGTTTATTTATTAAGTTAATATAAAACCATATAGTCACATTTTAGAATACAATAGAATAAAATTTTTGAATACAACTAGAAACACTGTCCTGTCCTGCTTCTAAGTTCAGTGGCCTGACAAAAAAAATTTAAATTAAAAAATTAAAAATTAAAAATTAAAAAAATATTTTTTTTTATTTTTTATTTTTATTTTTTTAATCATCTCGCGGCCCACCCGTGGCTGCTCGCGGCCCACCTTTGGGTCGCGACCCCGACTTTGAGAACCACTGCAATAGACCACTGGCGCAAGGTACAATCGATGGTATCTAAGTTTATCTGGAATAACAAACGCCCGAGAATCAAAAGGGCTACTACTCAACGTAGAAAACAAGATGGGGGCCTCGCAATCCCTGATTTTAAGCTTTATTTCTGGTCCTTTTCACTGAGACCTCTGATGTGCTGGCTAGACCCTGTTGAGGCTGTATCTTGGCGCACCTTAGAATCGGCGGCGGTTTCACCGCTAAGATTGCAGGATGTAGTGTACTCCACTGTCCCTATTTCGAAATGCCGACTGAGGTATGGACCGATCATAACTCACGTGATCCAAACGTGGCGTAATGTACAGAAGTCGTGTGGGGTTAAATGCCCATGGCACCTGGACTCTCCAATTTTTAATAATCAGCAACTACTTGTTGGGCATAAGCCGGTTAGTATTCCTCAATGGCAAAAGAGGGGAGTTCATACTCTGGAGGATATTTATGATAAGAACGGCCTTCGGGCGTTTCAGGACTTAAAGGGGAACTCCAACATTTTGGGAAATTAGCTTATTTAACATCTTCCCTGGAGTTAGACAAGAAGATACATACCTTTTTTGTCTCTGTGCGTGCATTTTAGCTTTGGGAATAGACGCTCCGTTAGCATAGCTTAGCTTCATCACTGGAAGTGAGGCAGGACAGTAGCCTTACAGTGCCTTACAGTGTATTGCAAGGTCTGACATTGACCAAATTTGATATGCATGACCTTGGTGGGCTCTAGGTCAACTCCTGAAAAGGGGGTCAATGTCAGACCTTGCAATCAAAAGTTAGGGGGCGCACTGAAATTATGGCAAGGGTTATTAGCCCCCTAACTTTTGATTGCAAAGTCTGACATTGACCCCCTTTTCAGGAGTTGACCTAGAGCCCACCAAGGTCATGCATATCAAGTTTGGTCAATGTCAGACCTTGCAATACACTGTAAGGCACTGTAAGGCTACTGTCCTGCCTCACTTCCAGTGATGAAGCTAAGCTATGCTAACGGAGCATCTATTCCCAAAGCTAAAATGCACGCACAGAGACAAAAAAGGTATGTATCTTCTTGTCTAACTCCAGGGAAGATGTTAAATAAGCTAATTTCCCAAAATGTTGGAGTTCCCCTTTAAGAGAATTTTATGATCTTCCCGGCGAGTCTTTCTTTCTTTACCTTCAACTAAGGTCAGCGCTGAGGGCGCATGGCGTGCCGTGGGCTCAAGCTTTGCAACCACACCCCTTCCTCAGGCTCATAGTGGACAGGACGACCTCCAGAGGGTTTGTCTCAGACTTTTATACGCACTTAATTCAATCCACGTATAAAAATGTATCATTGGATACAATCTGGCGTGTGGATATCCCGGAGTTGGACCCCGAGTTTGACTGGGATGATGTTTGGGCAAATGTGGCATTGTCTTCCCGCAACCCCAATCACCAGCAAATTAATTTTAATTATATTCATAGGACCTATCTTACACCTAGGAAGCTATTTGCTATGGGACTGATAACCGACTCTCGGTGCACTTTGTGCTCTCAAAAGGCCACTGGCACTTATATGCATATGTATTGGGATTGCCCACCAGTGGCCCGCTTCTGGAGGTCAATAACGGACAAACTTTCAAATTTGTGTGGCTTAACTATCCCACTCACAGCTGTTACGCTACTCCTGAACGATATAACGACACTACCCGCGTCCGTACAACTGAAAAGGGTTGTCCTAGCGGGCGTCACAGCAGCGAAGAAGCTACTAGCAATGAGATGGAAGGAGCCTGAGAAGCTCACAGTGATTAACTGGTCCCTAACACTGTTGGATGTGATTTATCTTGAGATATCCACGGCGCGGGTGATTGGGGTGGGGCAGGCTGGGATTGACCTATGGTTCGCAACAGCCGAGAAGGTCAGGACCGCCGTGTGCGGCTGAGCAGGGTTGGGGTGCTTGTTCGGGGGAGTCCGGCGGTCTCGTGGGAGGGGGAGGAGGAAATGTCTTGTCTGTCTTGTCTTTTGTGATGTCTTGAATTTAACTAGGGATTTTATGGGGGGCAGCTATTTAGCTATTTCTTCACTATTTGAACACTTTTAAACGGTTCCTGTGAGTCTATGGAACACCTCTGTAGGTTTTGTTTTTCAAGAAGGCTCCTTGTTTTGTTTTCTGATCGTGTGATCAAAAGCGGCGTTTTCTTCCTCAGGACCTTAGGCCGTTTTGAGGCTGGGCTCCAACCACTGTGTGACCCGGTGGCATCTGTCACATAGGGTGATTGTTGTGAGGTGGGTTGGGAGAGTGGCCTTTTGAAAATTAGAGATATAGTTTTATTAATATAGGGCCACACGGCCGGTAAGCGGTGCTGAATACTGGGAAAGGCCAATTATTTATTAGATAGTACCCCTTGAAATGTAATAGGTTGAATTCTGTTTTCCCTTCTTTTTGTCTTTATAATTTGTTATTTCTGTATTATTATTGTTTCTGTTATTTTCTGTGAAGTTCTGAGTATTGTGATTGTGGTTATTGTGTTGTCTTGTTTCATGTGAATAATAATAAAAAAAAATTAAAGGTGCCTAATAAAAGTATTGCTTTTATGATTGATTAATGAATTTATCATTTAAAATGTTTTTGAGGGTCCAAAATGAATGTTGTTGTTTACATGTTGCGTGCATGTATCCCCTCCCAACTTCCCATTTCCCCCACGTGGGCACCTGATTGGATAAATGATGGTGCTCTAGTGCGACATCTAGTGGCTGAATGTTATCTATACTAGTGGCTTTAACTTCTGGAAACCTTGTCGCTCGCAGATCAATGCAGTATGTGAGTTACAAAACAAAGAAAGATTGTCTGTACCAATCAATCAATCAATCAAACAATCAATCCACCTTCCTCATGACAGGAACTCTGTATCGCATGTTGTACTCACGCAGTGCGGGCAGCTCCACTTGCCATCGGGGGCCTTCTCCAGCTCTGGCTCCAGGCAGACCAGGTGGTAGGCTCTGGGACAGGTGTCACACAGAATGATCTCCCCGCCCTGCTGACACACCTCACAGTAGTCCTGGTGGTCCGTCTCATAGCCGTCCCCGTCCTCCTCACCTGGGACTGGAAAGGCGGGGGGGGGATGTAGACAGACAGACAAACAGATAGACAGACAGACAGACAGACAGACAGACAGACAGACAGACAGACAGACAGACAGACAGACAGACAGACAAGCAAAAAGACAGACAGACAGACAAAGGGATGAGCGAGAGACAAAAGAAGAGGTAAAAGCTTGAGTTTATAAAACTGTATTTAAAGTAATAATCTCAAACATTTTCATATAAATACATTTATATTTTGCCACACAGTGATTCTACCTATAACCAGTTCATGAATGTTTTTACTAGAGCTGGGCCGTTAACGGCATTAACGTGCTGCGTTAACGCGATACTAGTATCGCGCGATAATATAATTGACGCAGTTAATCTAAAATTTACCCAGGGTAGGTTCGCTGAGCACAGATGCTCTTTTTCAGGAACGCCCTGCTTCACATTCACACAGTTCCATTCACACCTGGGAGCTGGCCAGTACAACCACAGTTGACACCATTGGCCACTGAGCAACTCCACTGGAGCAGTTGATTTGCATTGGCAGGGTTTGGCCCTGTCTGGCACCCAACGGGAAAAATATTATAGGCACTATAAGTAGACACTGCTACATAAAACAAGCTGGTCTACCTGAGTGACTGGTGGAAGAAGGAGAAATAGAGATTGGACTGATTGAGTCAAGCCATGTCACATAGTTCAAGTTTGAAATGCTTCTTTCTGTTTTGTTCCTGAGAGTGTGCTAGATACTGTACTGTACTGGTAATATTATTTATTTGTGTTAACTTCTGAATAAAACAACTTATTAAACACAAGTACATCTTATTGAACATTATTTTGATATTTCATTACCAATTATCATAGCAAAACAGCTTTTTCAAACAGTCTGTAATGCATTTTGGAAATGGGAGATGGGCTCATGGTGTAATGGGCCACCTGGCCTGAGAAACATAAGGAGGAAAGAAAAAGTAAGGACTTACTTCTGGTCATTATTTGGGTAGAACACACATATTTTGAATGCCTTTGGCAGATTTTTTTTTAGACATTTTAATCTAGATTAATCCAGGATTGCAGATAGATTAATCTAGATTAAAAGAATGTATCTATGCCCACCTCTAGTTTTTACATTTGCTGTTCTTGGCTGTTCTAAACACTGGTGTCTGGTAGGACATTCCTGTTATAAACACTGGTGTCTTAGCATGAATGTTCAAGATGGAAAGCAGTGTTGCGGGTGTTTATGTTTAATTTTCTATAAATCTTTTTTGAAGTTTGTAAATGTAAAAAATGCAAATAAACAGATTTATATAAGTAATTAGGATCTTGTGGCATATCCCTTTAATACATGACTTCCCAGAAAGCTGAGGTTATTTAAAGACAGCTATCTCAGCCCCGCTTGGTACTGCACTTTGTTTACTTTTTTTTGTTTTGGTCTGACATGCGGGTTGGAGTTACTTAATAATAATAATAACCTTAATTTATATAGCACCTTTCATACACAGAATGCAACTCAAAGTTGGAGTAACTTATTATACTGTGAATTATAATAAATAACATAGAACTTAACTTATTTGGAAGTTACCCTCGTCTTTGCTATTTTATTGAAATTGTGTTTTTAAATTGCAGGAAATTACAGCAAATGGCTTTTTTCCCCCTCCCGGGTGGGGGACACAGCCCCCCTTCAGACCCCCCCCTAGTTACGACTTAGCTCACTCTTGTTTGAAGATCCCAGGGAAAGCCCTGAGGTTGATGGGTCAAGGTAAGTGACGTTGACTAAAATCAAGCTCATTGACATAGATTAGTCTTAGTTTATGCCTCCTACACATGGGACATGTTTCCATCTATCCATATATCATCCATAGCAACACTATATTATCACTGACATGCTGTTGGGGGATCCCCTTTGAACAGCCCATCTGGGGTTTCTCTCCTGAGTCGTTCCTTATCTTCATTGGGGAAAGTCTGGGAGTGTCGCATATTTGAATTTCATGGTGGTTTTTGTTCTTGATCTATTGTGATGTTTCTTCTTGACTTGTACAATACGACTTGTACAGCCCATGGGGGAAAATCCATGTGATCTCGGGCTATACAAATAAATGTGATTTGATTTAGATCTTGAAAGGTGGACTGAGATGTGACACTCTCCTCTCATCAAGCAGTGATAGAGAAGTCCTGTCTTACGCTTCTTCTTTTTCTTCGAAGGTCGCGCCGGCTTGCTCTTGTTCTTGGCGCGGCCAGAGCTGTCGGAGGGAACCGAGGAGCTGTGGACACTGGAGTCCTCCTGCTCCGACTCCTCCTCCTCCACCTCCTCACTCTGGGGGGGGGGGGGGGGGGGGGGGGGGGGAGACAGATGGACGAGGAGGCGAGGGGGAAAAAAGGAAGAGATTGAGGACCGAAGAATGACATCCATCCATCCATACATGCATCATCTATCCATCCATAATCAATCCACCCATAATCCATAATTAATCCATACATACATTCATACATCCCTAAATCCATTCATGCATCCATCTACCATCCATAATCAATCCATCCATCCATAATCCATCCATTCATACATACAGTACATCCTTAAATCCATCCATCCATCTATCCATCCATCCACAATCGATCCATCTTTCCATCCATCCATCCATCCATCTATCCACCTATCAATCCATGCATCCATCTATCCATCCATCCATCTATCCATGCATCAATCCATCCATCTTTCCATCCATCCATCTATCAATCCATGCATCCATCTATCCATACATCCATCTATCCATCCATGCATCAATCCATCCACAATCCATCCATCTATCCATCTATGCATCCATCAACAATCCATCCATCTATCAATCCATGCATCAATCCATCCATCTATCCATGCATCAATCCATCCATCTATCCATGCATCAATCCATCCATCCATCCACAATCCATCCATCTTTCCATCTATGCATCCATCAACAATCCATCCATATATCAATCCATGCATCCATCCATCTATCCATGCATCAATCCATCCATCCATCCACAATCCATCCATCTTTCCATCCATCCATCCATCTATCCATCCATCTATCAATCCATCTATCTATCTGTCCATCCATCTATCAATCCATCCATCCATCTGTCCATCCATCTATCAATCCATCTATCTATCTGTCCATCCATCTATCAATCCATCCATCTATCTGTCCATCCATCTATCAATCCATCCATCTATCCACAATCCATCCATCCACCCATCCATGCATCATCCATCCCTCCATCCATCCATATCCATCCACAATCCATCCATCCACAATCCATCCATCCATCCATCCATCCATTGTTGTTGGTAGTTTATATATAAACCCTACAGTGACACCCACAGAGCAGCTCTTCTTCCTCTTGTTGCCGATGGCGCCCAGCTTGATACGAATGGGTGCCATCTTCTTAGCCTTGGCGGCAGCAGCGGTCTTCTTCTTGTCCTGGACACGAG
>NC_140168.1:182624575-182777075 GCF_963971535.1 Notolepis coatsorum | reverse complement strand
TTCTTCAGATTCAGATTATTTTATTGTCAGTTTTTAAAATGTACATACATTCAGAAAAACGTGAGATGCTTGTATTTCCCAGCTCCTCAACCGTATTAGATTTGTAAACATGGTACACACAACGTATATTTCTATCTATACAAACTATACTTATAAGCTATAACTATAATTAGAAACTATAACTATAAACTAGTTAGGCTATAAATAAACTATAAACTAAAACTATAAACTAAACTATAGAACTAAACATAATACACAACGTATATTCTATCTATACAAACCTATGCTATGCTAACTGTATAAATAGTTATAGACTATTATTACGTTACCATTGACAATTAGCAGGCTCGATGTCGGGTCAATGTAACATAATAAGGAGACGTTAGCCAAAGTAATCAACAAAGAATATTTAATGAATAATTACCATGGTTTTGAATAAAGGAAATCTAAAGTAACGACAGACAAGAACACATACTGCACAGACAGGATCAGCATCAGACAAAGGGGACGACACGACAGGATACTTATACATGAGGGGATGATGAGACAAGACACACCTTGGTTAATTACAAATGGGCACAGCTGGAGGGGAAAACGATAAGGACTACAAAACCACGACAGGGAACTACAGCTAGACACGACACATCACACTAGGAGCGCCTGATCAGGGCACAAAACACATAACACTAGACTATAAACTAAAACTAGAAAACTAAACATAATACACAACGTATATTCTATCTATGCAAACTTAAACAAGGAAGAACTGGCAAACACTGGATCATTATGTCTTTTCTACATATCAAACTGACAACAACACTACCACCCTCTCTACCATGGGTTGAAACTAAAGGCTCCTGTCACATCACCCCATCTACCCTGATTGTGTACATAGTGAAGTCACATTAAGCTCTCTTGTCAGACCACCCTGACTTCAAAACATCCACATGTCATCAGGGCTCAGGCCTACATAAACACCTAGAGTATATCATTATTATTTAAACCGGAACATTCATGTATCTCTATTATTTACAACTACATTCCATAACTGTTTATATTTTCCACCACAACAGTCTCGACAGGGCTTTACATGCGCCGAGATTACTGCAATCCGATTACAAATAATGGAGACTGTAATCTGATTGCAAAATAAATCTGTAACTGTAAATGCAATAACCAAATTACAGATATTTATTTGGTGATTATTTGTTGGATTGGTCGAAAACACATGGAAAAGGACATTTTAAATTGTGAGACACTACAGAATTGTGCGATTTTTTTTAATAATGGTTGATAATTGAACCCTTGCACTGAAGAACCACATAAGTCTGTTTTGAAAATGTCCTCTATCAGCCCATGTATTTGCAGTTGTAAAATCAATACAAGTGTGAAGGTGACGGGCGCCAGGGTGGCGCACCACATAACGCACTGCAGTGCAACGCGGCCGTCCCGGGCTCGACTCCCGGACCCGGCGACCCTTGCCAAATGTCTCCTCCCCATATCTTCCCCCATCCTTCCTCTCTGCCGGGTCTGTCCAATAAAGCAATAAAATGCCAAAAAAAAAAATCTTCAAAAAAGAAAAAAAGTGTGAATGTGATGTATCACCAGAAAGTACTCAACCTCTACTGTCTTTAACTATGAATGAACACAATACTCTAACTTACTCTAACAGATTCGACCTTCCATCCCTTTCCGACCCTCTCTGCGCCACCCCCTATCTCCCTGTCTCCGGCTGTCCCTGAGCAACGACCGGAGTGTTGAATGTCCCGTGACTAAGACGGGGAGGACGTGATCCTCTTTGCGCCGCCCCTGTGCCTCAAATAGATCCGCTATCAACTCTATCTTTAATCTTTCAAAATGTTCAGTTGCTATCGCTATTAGCTCTATCTTTAATCTTTCAAAATGTACAGTTGCTATTGCATGCACTCATCTGTGTTTCACTACACACATGAGTGCATGCTTACCAACTGTCCGTCTGCAACACTACTATCACCAACATCTAAGAAGGGAGATCCCCCCTTGAATTGCCCTTCTAAGGTTTCTCTCCTCCACACTGCCTGTGGAGCTTTTTTCCCTATTGTTAGGTTTTAGTGAGTTTTTCCTTACCTTCGCGTGGGGTATGTCTGGGAGTGCTTGCATTCTTTCATTTATTTGCATTCATCTAAAAATGTTTGGACCTTATGGTGTTCTTGTTCTGTTCTTGACTTATTGTTATGTTTTCTTCTTGACTTGTTTAAAGAAGACCTGTACGGCCCATGGGGACATTAACGTGTGTTGTCGGGCCCTATAAATAAATTTGATTTGATTTGATTTGATTCTGGTGACGGGTTAGGCTCAGAAAAGGAGCGAGACTGTAGGATTAGAGCAACTCCTACAGTTGACAAACGCTTTCTTCCTGACTTAATATTGCATTTCTGACTGGCCTAAACTAAATGTTTTGACATACTACTGCCTTTAACTTTAAATAAATCAAGTTAAAGGCATAATCTATTCTAGGGACACAGAACAGTATTAGTCACTATCCTCCTATTATGATTGATTCCTTATTTTGCAGGTAATATTGTGTATCTGCGTGTCGTTCCATACGCAGTGCGTCTGTTTTTTGAGACCATTTGAATTTCAAATACTACATGTAACAACAGTTACACAATAAGGAGGACTGGCACTTGTGCACTAAGTACGATTTGGAATCATTTGGAATGAAGACCTTATACATTCATCCACGTACAATTAAGTGCACTACGCACGTAAAGTAATATAGTGGCTCAATCAAACTTCTCATTACCATTGGCCAGTGATGAGGACTGTGTAGACTCAACCACCAAAGGACAATGCTTTTTAATGTAATTGTGTGTGGTTGAATCTACACAGTCCTCATTCGAAATTATTTGAAAATCGTACGTTTGTGCATCATTAAAGGTGCTATATAGATAACATTCGGCCACTAGATGTCGCACTAGAGCACGATCATGTAATTTATCCAATCAGATGCATTCCACGTGGAAGGTAATGGGAAGTAGGGAGGGGATAAACAATGTAAACAACAACATTCATTCCAGCGACTTTTCAGGGCCCCGTTCCCCGTACCTGGATAACTGAGTTAGCCGGATAACTTTCTGTGAAGTCTGACTTAAGCCGGACTTTCCGGTTCCCCGAATCTGGATTGTCCAAATCACCATGACAACAGATCCAAAAGTTTGAGCCTGGTCGAAAGCAGGGTTTAAGTTCAAGTTAGCCGGATGAACCATCGCCACGCCCCCGCAAAGAAGTGACAGCCCGTTTCCTGAAATTATTCCCACAGTCTACGATCTGCATTATACCATTCTGAATTACGTTTTTGTGCTCCATTCTTCCAGAGGGGGCTTTTGAAATGTAAAATAGACCCAAAATGCTGATACTAAATTCACTTTGTCCTAAATAATGCACGTTATATATACCGTGGCGCTCGCTCGGTGCGATGTACACATTATGTGGTTATTTTAATTGTAACTGGGATTAAGATGTCTGATGAGATGCGCTGTTTGACGGATTTGAGAAATTGAATGAGCCGTTGACGTCACATTAATGAATGAGGATAAAGAGATAAAACTTCATTCAAAATAAAGAATATTCTAAACACGGGTCTCTCGTTCATTAATGTATAAACAATGAATTTATCCCATCTGGCACAGTGGCGCAGCGGTAGTGCTCAATCCTGGCAACCCAGCGACCGGTGTTCGAAACCCCGTGTTTCCAATATAATTATTTGGAATATAATATTAATGATTATACGCCAAAGTAGCCTAGTTTTAAGTTAAAATATTATAAATCTACATGCATTGAGGATGTCATTCTTTATATAGCTCTCAACGTGCACCAAATTGAATTATTCCTACATCGCAAAAAGAAGGGAAAGACTAGGTTTCGAACCCCGGTCGTCTGCGTGAAAGTCAAAAGAAGAACCCGTTACACAATAGTGGAGATAAGTAAAAGATCGACCATACATGAATCAATGGGAAGAGAGCCGTATCGTTATTCTGTATAACAGTTTAACTAATTATTTTCGCTAGCAAGATCTCATTTGATTATTCAATCCAGCAGGCAAGTTTAAAGAAATATAATCTGATTGATTGAGGTAATGAGGGACTTAAAATTAGCCTATAGATAACGCATTTAACTTGTCGGCGAGGCGATTGAGCCGTACTGCAATATGTTAATAAAGTTTTAAATCAATTAATCAATCAATGCCGCTAGAGAATCAGGATCTCTGCTATCGATACGTGCTGGCTTGAGTTAACGAGACTGAATCCACCTTCGAGGAACAGGAAAATCCCGGCTTCAAACATCGGGTTAACTGAATCTGAATAATGACATCTTGATCGACTTAGTTGAACCAGGTACGGGGAATAGGGCCCTGGTTCCTGAGAAGCGCTATACAAATAAAATGAATTATTATTATTATTCATTATGGACCTGCCAAATTTTTCTTTAATTATAAATTCAATACATTTTAATGTAATTCATTGATCAATTCCTTTTTTGTGGGGAAAAGCAATAGTTTCATCCCACACCTTTCTAAAAGCTCTGTGGGTGTATTCCTTTTAAGAAATGATTACTCTGCTCGTCACCAATGCAAGAGGCTGCGGTCTCGACTCCCGGAGTCAGCATTGCCTTGGCTTGGGCCGATCGTCATACTAACTCGTTTGGCTGGGTTAGGGGGAGGGAAGCCGTGGGTGGGAAACTGGCGTTGTGGACAGCGACGCCTACAGGTCAGGTCTGAGCGCTTGCTCAGCGGAGGCAGGACTTGATGAAGGCAGCGTGACCTCCCACGCGTTACACTACACCAATGAGAGTCCTCGCTGCCAGGTGAAAAAAGAGTCACTGGCTGTCGCCGCAGGTATCGGAGGAAGACTTCAGGGTTCCCTTGTACCGACCAGTAGGAGAACATGCGCACAACAACCAGGTAAGGGAGGGGGGGGATTGGCACAACGACTCAATTGGGACGGGGAGAAAACAGAGAAAAATCGGAGAAAGAGAGGATAAAAAAAATTAAAATAAATTATTACTCTACATAAAATTTGTATCTAAAGCACCTTTAAAACACTTTGAATGCCACTCACGGCTTTTCTCGGGTTTACCCCCCGACCGTTGAATGCCACGTCACGAGAATACTCTGTTTTTTTTTTTTTTATTATTACCGATCTGAAATCATATTGCATCAAGCGAGCCTACCATTGGAGATCCAGGCACCGCCGGCGCTCAGATGTGAAGAAAGCGCCCCCTATCGTCTCCCAGATGGTAAATCACCCTTTTGGATTGGACTCAATGAAAGTGAATGGGAGAAAGGATTTCTGACTCCACATTTTACTTCTCACTGATGTAACCGGGGTCTACCAGAGTTCATTCTGGAGCCTTGGTGCCACGGCGAATATGTGTTTTACTGTATACACGATGGATCAATCAAATGAGCGATTTTTTCGAATGGCGATCGGAAATTGGAATAAACCATTTGGATACCATCTGACCTCAGGTAAGGAATCTATGTTATCAGTCTTAGGATAACCAGACTCGTTTCCACGGATATATAAGCGGTTCCCCTATATGTGATATAGCTGTTTTGACTGTAAAAGCCATCAGGAAATAAGAGCAGCGATTATCAGCGCGCGGCACGAGCGTACACATATACTATCGATCATCTAGCGTTTATTTGAAAACGATTCATAAATAGGCAGACAAATGACAACGTTCTGGAATATTCCAGTAAAAGACGATTATCATAGAATGGGTTGTTTTTTCCGCGAAAACGAGTGATTTTCAAAATGCTATCAAACGGAAATGAAGCGATAAAAAAAACAATCTGCCGTGACAATGTTGACTGGAAAATTAGTCTTTGATAAGCGACGGGCAGATTAGACACATAGCCATAATTTAAAACATAGATTAGGCGATATTAAGTTAACATTGGAGTGGATGGTGGCATTCAAGGGGGTAAAAAGGAAAACACGGCTGGCAATCAAAGTGTTAAGTTTGTGAAATATGAAGATAACAGGTGAAGGAGATCACGAAGAAGGTCCAACCTGGTGAACTGACTGATATATCCTAACAGGAGATCATGAAGAAGGTCCAACCTGGTGAACTGGCTGATAGATCCTAACAGGAGATCATGACGAAGGTCAAACCTGGTGAACTGGCTGATAGATCCTAACAGGAGATCATGACGAAGGTCAAACCTGGTGAACTGATTGATAGATCCTAACAGGAGATCATGACGAAGGTCAAACCTGGTGAACTGACTGATAGATCCTAACAGGAGATCATGACGAAGGTCAAACCTGGTGAACTGACTGATAGATCCTAACAGGAGATCATGAAGAAGGTCCAACCTGGTGAACTGGCTGAAGGCTTTGTAGTTGGTGAGTTCCCTGTAGTCTTCCTCTGTGAAGGTGTGATCCACGTCCTCCAGGCCCCACTCCTTGGCCAGCTGGGCTGAAGTCTTCTGCTCTATGGGCTGCTGAGAAGAAACCGACAAGATCGACAAGCATCATCAAGCATCATCAGTTTATTTTTTCCCCCTGATTTTTATTTGACCTTCATCTAACCAGGCAAGTCAATTAAGAACACTGGTCAGGGGCGGCTAAGTGGCGCAGTGGGCAAGGCGCTCGCCACTAGTGCAGGAGATGCTGGGTTCGAGCCCAGCTCTCGGCATTGCTACCAGCTTGGCTGGTCGCTCATACTAACACAATTGGCAGTGTTAGGGGTGGGAAAGCTGGTGGGGTGGGTCCTGGTCGTTGTAAACAGCGACTCCTACAGGTCGGTCGGGGCGCCTGCTCAGCGAGGAAAGAATCTAAGGGGGGTAGTGTGATCCTTCCACACGTTACACCCTCTCAGTGAGAGTCCGCGCTGCCAGGTGAAAAGAAGCGGTTGATTGGCTACACATGTGTCGGAGGAAACATGTGATAGCCTCCACTCTCCCAGACCGACTGTAGGGGGTAGGTGCGCAGCGACCAGGAAGGGGATTGGGAATTGACATAACGACTAACATTGGGATGGGAGAAAAACTGAGGAAAAAGGAGGGGGAAAAAGATCACAAAAAAAAGGACAAACAGGTCTCTAACAGGGAAAGGGGACAAAAACCTTACCTCATATAATCTTAACTTGCCTTATCTTATTTTATCTTACCTTACCTTACTGTTCCATCCTAGAGGCAAATCTTTGCTGTGACAAAATGGCAACCAATGTAATCAAAAAAGTCAGCCAACGAACAAGATTCTTGTACCGGATCTCCTCTCTGGTAAACAAGAATAACCTGAAGACTCTAACAGGAGCACTCATTCAAGGGTACTACGACTATGCTTGCACCTCATGGTACCAAAGCATCTCAAAGGCACTAAAAACAAGACTACAATCGGTGACATGGGAGGTACAGAGGTGGGCAGGCTGAGTTCAGTGGGGGGGAATGCCGGGGGGAGGGGCCATCGTTCCGGCGGTTTGACCCGGGGGAGGGGGGGCCTTGCGTGTTGTGGGATCGGTATGGGGGGGGCGGGGTTTCCTGGGGCCCTCGGCCGCCGGGGCCTGGGCGGTATGGTCACCGGGCCGGGGGGGCACCGAGCTTGGGGACGCGGGGGATCGGGGGACCATTGAGGCGTGGTGCTTAGGCCTTCTGCGGGCCTGGGCTGGGCTTGGGGTTCTCGTGGGCCGGGGGCCTGGCGGTCTGGCGGGGGCGGGCTCTGGGTGCTCGGCTCTGCGCATGGTGGACCAGGATATGGGGGTGTTCTGTTTCTCGGGAGGAGGGCGGGAGGGAGGGGTTTCTCTAATGGGGGTCAGAGCAGCTGAGCTTTGCCCAGTGGGGTCCTGTGTGTTGCGGGGTCGGTGGGCGTGGGGTGGGGCTCTCGGTGACATGGGAGGTAGCGGGCTTGGCTCGGTGGGGGGGAGACTCTGTCCCTCTCCTCTACTGGGCCTGGCCCAATTAATTCAAGGGACCCGTGTCGCTGGGGGCCCGGCTCTGCGCGCATCGGCCTGGGATATGGGGGAGTTCTACGGGCTCAGCTCAGGGGGGGGAATGTTGGGGGGGGGGGGCCATCGTTTCCGCGGTTCGGCCCGGGAGAGTGGGGTCTTGTGGGTTGTGGGTTCGTTGTGCGTGGGGTGGGGTGCTTGGTGATGTGGGAGGTAGCAGGCTAGGCTCGGTGGGGGGGAGTGCCACCCCTCGCCCCTCTACTGGGCCTGGCCCAATTAAATTCAAGGGACCCGTGTCGCTGAGTGCTCGGCCCCGCGTGGGACGGACCTGGGATGTGGGGGAGCCCTCTTATGGGGGTTTGGGCGGCTGAATGATGGCATATTCAAGGGACCCATGTTTGTATATTGTTATGGTATGGATGTCACTGTAAGTATTATCTAAGTGTTGTATGTCTATAAATGTTAAATAAAAATGTAAGTTAAAAAAAATAAAACAAGATTACAAACATCACAAAACAAACTGGTCAGACTACTGCTTGACCTTACTCCTAAAACCCACCTCACCCCTGCCCATTTCGACATCCTAGGATGGCTTAGAGTAGACGACAGAGTACAGCAACTTGCAATGGGCCTGGTCTACAAGATACACTACACCACTAAGGTACCCATGTACATGTACATGTCGAAATACTTCCCAAAGGTCAGTGAATACCATGACCACAACACCAGAGGGAGTTCCACAAATCATGTTCAACCCAGATTCGGCTCAAACAAGGGACTAAACACGTTTAGCAATTATGCCACAACAATGTGCAACGCCCTACCCACAGCCATAAATGAATGTGAATCCCTACCCACCTTCAAAACCGCCCTCAAAGAACACCTACGGAAGGCTGCAATTCAAAACACCCACCCACCCAACCCCCTCCAATGTACAGTTTCTTCCCCCTCGAATGTATATATTTTCTTTTAGGATCTCTGTCTCTTAAACAGTACTGTATATTTGTATGTCGTGTATGTCATAAATGTCATGAATTGAAAATGGGGGACCCTGATGTAAACAAGACGAAGGTCTTTCTCTGGTCTGCATCCCCTTAACAATTGTGTGTATTGAGCTGTACTGTACTGTACCCATTCTGCAATCTGTTAATAAAGTTTTCAAACAATCAATCAATCAATCTAATCTTACCTCATCTAATCGTACCTCATCTAATCTGACCTCACGTTACCTCATCTAACCTTACCTCACTTTATCTTATGTTATCGTACCATCTTATCGTACCTCACTTCATCTTATTTTATCTCGCCTCATCTGATCCCATCTAATCTCATTTTATCTCATACCTTGGAACCACATGGCTCCATTGACAGTGGTGTATGTGATTGAAGTGATTGAAGTTCCTGTACCTTAGTGGTTTCCTCCTGACTGCTGTCCCCGTCATCCTTCTTCTTCTTCTTGGTTTTCTTCTCCTTCTTCTCCTTGTGCTTCTTCTTCTTCTTCTTTCCACCAGGTCCAAAGTCGCTGGCCGCACTGTCGGAGTTGTCGCCATAGTCTCTCTCCCTCTCTCTCTCCCTGTCTCTCTCCCTGTCAGAGTCCCGCTCGACACCACTGTCCTGGAGCGAGCAAGACAAAAAGAAAGAGAGAGAGAGAGAGAGAGAGAGAGAGAGAGAGAGAGAGAGAGAGAGAGAGAGAGAGAGAGAGAGAGAGAGAGAGAGAGAGAGAGAGAGAGAGAGAGAGAGAGAGAGAGAGAAGGAGAGAGAGAGAGAGAGAGAGAGGGAGAGAGAGAGAGAGTGAAAGAGAGGGAGGGAGAGAAAGGAGAGAGAGGGAGAGAGACAGAGAGAGACAGGGAGGGAAAAGAAATAGAGGAGAGAGCGAGAGAGCGATGGGGAGAGAGGAGAGGGAGAGAGAGGGGGGAAGAAAGAGAGAGCAAGAGAGAGAGAGGGAGTGAAGTAGAGAGGAGGGGGAGAGAGGGGGGGAGAAAGAGAGAGAGCAAGAGAGAGAGGGAGGGAGGGAGAGGAGAGAGTGAAAGAGAGAGGGAGGGAGGGAGAGAGAAAGGAGAAAGAGAGAGACAGAGCGAGGGAGGAAGAGAGAGACAGAGAGGGAGGGGGGGGAGAGAGAAGGAGGGGGGAGGGATGGAGAGAGAGACAGAGAGAGGAGGGAGGGGGAGAGAGGGAGGGAGGGAGGGAGAGGGAGAGAGACAGAGAGAGGGAGGGAGGGAGAGAGGAGGGAAGAGAGAGGGAGAGACAAGAGAGGGAGGGGGGGGAGAAAGAGTTTGAATGGTGAAGAATAATGACATCATAAGAACAGTTAAAGAGCCTAACGTTACTTACAATCTTCTTGAGAACGTTAAAGAGCCTAATGTTACTTACAATCTTCTTGAGAACAGTTAAGGAGTGTTACTTACAATCTTCTTGAGAACAGTTAAGGAGTCTAACGTTACTTACATTTTCTTGAGAACAGTTAAGGAGTCTAATGTTACTTACAATTTCTTGAGAACAGTTAAGGAGTCTAACGTTACTTACAATCTTCTTGAGAACAGTTAAGGAGTCTAATGTTACTTACAATCTTCTTGAGAACAGTTAAGGAGTCTAATGTTACTTACAATCTTCTTGAGAACAGTTAAAGAGTCTAATGTTACTTACAATCTTTTTGAGAACAGTTAAGGAGTCTAATGTTACTTACAATCTTCTTGAGAACAGTTAAGGAGTCTAATGTTACTTACAATCTTCTTGAGAACAGTTAAAGAGTCTAATGTTACTTACAATCTCCTTGAGAACAGTTAAAAATTCTAACGTTACTTACAATCTTCTTGCGCTTCTTTGCTTTGACAGGTTCCCCTCTTTTCCTTCTTCTTCACCTCCTTCTTCTTCTTGGGCCGCCCCTTCTTTCTGCCGGGCACGTCCCGGTCCGACGTCTCCCCCTCCTCTTCTAGGAGGAAAAGGGGATGAAGCAGGAGAAAGTTGTCTGGAACCATATTATAACAATAACCTGAAACGCCTCAAAATACATAGCTAACCCTAAATGAAAGGAATCCCAACCTGAGCATGACATAAGAGCAAAATGTCCGCCGTTGTGAACACGGTCAATTATGCACAAGGGCCTAGTGATAATAGCACTGGCTTTGCTGACCTTTGACCTTGACTGATTTGCCACACACGCTAAATTAGTTCCAGCTAGTGGATTGTTAAGTGGATTTGACAGCTGCCGTCGGTTCAATAGAAAAGCATAACCACAATAGCTTAATGCAGATATGCCTATATATGGGCAATGTGTGCAATAACATGGTCATACAATTATTGCTTATTTACCTTTAAAACGTGTGTAGTTTTAGCTGTTGTTGGTGACATTGGCCTAGCAAGATATAGCCTATACCAAATGATTATTTCACTGTGAACCACAAGGGAGATGTAAAAGATAATTGACCTGGGTCTATAATATATTATTATATATAATAGTTTGTAAACAAAACATGGAGCACATTATTTATTTCCCATGGAACAAATTATGTGAAACGATTAGCCTATCATCCGAGTGTCTCTGGGTGGAGAAAACAGCATCTAAAGTCAGTGACATGGTCCCACAATCCTACTGGGAAAGCAGTCAAAAGAGCAGCCAGTGGGACTGGCTGAGAGAGAGAGAGAAGAGAGAGAGAGAGAGAGGGAGAGATTGGGGAGAGATCTGCAGAAAATACAATAAAAGCACCAGCGAATATGAGCGCTGCAGCCGCCATTGTGACATACTGTTTGATAGAGGCTACAGTTCGATTGTATTGTTGTCTGCCTGTCTGCCTTTGTTGCTTACAACAGCAGTGAACACACCTACTAGCTATACCCGCGTATATCTGTGCAGCGTTCGGCTGACGAAAGCGGCGCCAGGGGCGGCAGCAACACGCACTCCGCTCCCGGTGATTCCGAGGCCGCCAGCGAGACGGGCGTGATGAACTGGAACGACTTCCTCCCCGCCGTCAATCCCCTCGCCGGGGTCCCGACCGCCGGGGTAACCGCTGGTGGAGGTCGCGGGGGGTTAGAGCCCACAGCGGGGGAGCGCGCTAATTGATTTGAGCGTGTCTGTCTGGCGTCACTGCTGGCCCTGAAAACGAGCTAATTTGGGCCCCAGGCCTATATTATGGTGGAATCGACTTTACTTTAGAATTGTGATATTTGACTACATGGTATCTTTTGTAGGGGCATATAACCAATCAATTGGAGGCATAATAATAACCATTGCAACTTTGACTTCTAAACTATGGTAACCTGAACTATATGGTTGCCTTTTATTCTCACCGTCCTATGCATTGACTATGCTACATCAATTTATATACAAATATACAATTCCACTTGCAGATAAACTTCTAGAATGCCACAATATGGTCTCTCGTCGTTGATCAATGTCATCATTATCAATATTGCATATCGTCTGCTGCTATTGTGGCAGAAGAATGCAACCCCACTGCAGCCAGACAAATAAATCCAATGATATATGGGCGATTATAAAAATAAAAGGCTCCTTTCTGTACTGTCTAAAACAACGAGGGAGTCGTTATTACGGGGTAATTAGGCTATTATACGAAAAGCCACCCCAGGCTGGCTGAGCCGCATGCCGTGTGCCGTGTCCTATGTTGAACTGTCCCCGTCACAGCAGCGACAATGGGGTGAAGTTTCTGACACACGCTGGAATCTCACACTATCATCCAGAGGCTCTGATCATCATGACAGCTAAACGCATCTCATCCCAACCAAGACCCGATTGAGATTTCAAATATCAAGGCTACGATGGCATGATGGGGAGTCCATGTTTTCTGCCAGTCATGTCGCGACCTTATTACAATACGAGATTACAATGATATTACATTTACACCATGTTGCGTGTGTCGTGTTATTATAGAATCATCATCATCCCGAGCGGCGAAAGCAACGTTAATAAGACGCATCAACTTTGAGATTTGCAGAGGATGAAAAGGAAAACAGCTGTGTGTGCAAGTTGGTTTAAAGTTACATTTCAACTCTTTTAGCTGGGATGTCTTGGAGACAGAGGGGATCGCAACTCATTAGATCATCGGGTAATAACGTGTGATATAGGTGGTCCTGCAGGATACTAGGTGTTCCGGCGTAGGTTCGATCCCCCCTCAAAATGTTGGATTATGTGTCTTGTGTGTTTCTATTCTCTATGCGCGCTCCCGAGCCTTCGCCCGTCTCTACTGTCCTCTACTGTACCTGGCGCGGCTAGTGGCGCTGCCGCTGCTGCAGTTTCCAGAAGCGCCGCCGGCGAGTTGATGTCGCTTATTGCGTTCTCCTCGTCTAGCTCTCCGTCGTCGTCCTCTTCTTCATCAAAATCTCCTCCCTCGGAATTATTATTAACCACCATGCCCTGATCGTCTTCCTCACAGGACCGGAGAGGAGAGGAGGACATTATTATATTCCCGTCATTTGATGGATCCGCGTCCTCGTATTCTTCATAAAGCAGCGTATTCTTCTTCGCCCGAATTATGATATTTATTTTAATATTCAAATCGGCACAGGCGGGGGGAAGAAAAAAAAGTGGGGGGCGTTTTGGAATATTTTACACTAAAGGCAGAGCAACAAAGATGGCCGCCCTTATATTTATTTTTTAACAACCCCCCCCCCAATAAGAAAAATCCCCTTACATAAAAAAATGGCTGACTATATTATTTCAGAACGCACCCCCTCCTCTTTCTCTCTCTATCTCGCTCCCTCTCTTTTCTTTCTCGCTCTCCTCGCCCCCCTCCCTCCATAAAAACGTACACATTGTTACAGGAAAGGGGGTGTGTGTGCGTGTGGCTGCATGCAAGTTACACTGTTACTTGTTTGTGCATCCCCCCCCTCCCTCGGATCAGTCACGAATTCGTCAGACTTGCCTGGTTGGTTGGTTGCTTGGTAATAACTTGGTAATAGCGGTTGTGTGATTTTTTTGTGCAAGTGACACTTATTACTAAAAAAAAATCACACAATCGCTTTCTGCATTGCAGAGCCCGACACACAAATCTATCTAATAGGGCCACCTTATATTCTTGGGAGCCCCCACCGTGGTGGTATAAAATATATTTTGGAGCAGGAGGGGTGTGTGTGTGTGCGTGTGTGTGCGTGCGCGCACTGTGCGTGAGTGCTGGGGAGGGAATGATGAGGGGGTTGGGAAAATCTGCCGCAGCTATGCCCAGACTTACATCAGATTGTATTGCTTAAAAAATTAACCACTTGTGGTGAGGATGATGAAAACAATGCACACACACACACAAAAAGATATGCGAGCTACATTTTCCACTGGAGAGCATCGCGATCCACAATTAATAGTAATAATCCACCTCCGACACGACGAGTGAAAATAAGGGGAAAGCGGAATTCTGAACGCCTTCTCCAGTCTTGCAGCTGGATGGCACTAGTAAGGCCACTGGGATCCCTGGATCTCGGTCTGCCTTTAGTAGCGCCGCTTGTAGCACTTTTGTTTTGTCAAAAGGAATTTTGATTCGCCTCTCGAATTCAAACCCCGTAAGAAAAACACGAGTCAATACAAATTGAGTCACACACAAAAAAGGAGGACAAATTAGCTCCACAGCGTTTCACCACCTGCCCGACTTCTGTATTCGAATGAGTTTAGCACATTTTGTACTGTAAAAAAAATCCTTATATGCAAATCCATTTATTGCATGCTGCTTTGAGGGAATAACAAACCAGGTAGACAAAGCAAGAGCACTGGAAAGATGAACATTATGAATTGAAAATGGGGGGGGGACCCTGATGTAAACGAGACGAAAGTCTTTCTCTGGTCTGCATCCCCTTAACAATTGTGTGTATTGATATTGAGCCGTACTGTATTGTGCCCATTCTGCAATCTGTTAATAAAATTTTCAATCAATCAACAGAAGAGTAGAAAAGCATTGAGTAAATAAAGTTACGTGAAATAATAAATATATAATAATGTGTCACGAAGAAAACCTTAATTGTTTGAGAGTAAAAATTATCTGAAACATTTAATATTTGCTGCACTATATCCTACTCAGGTCAACGGAACATCGGGGGTCATGTGTGCAAAAGAATAAATAAAAAAGATCTAACCCTAACTACTGGCATGCACCTAATAAACTAACCTACACTGTAGCACTCAACACTTTGATGAACATTGTTACTCAGCTGATAGAGTTGTGCCCTTCCTGATGACTTGTCGTACAGAACTTGTAAGTCGCTTTGGATAAAAGCGTCAGCTAAATGTAAATGTAAATGTGCATGAAACGGTTCTAATTAGACCACAATAAAGCTTCTAAGAATAGAAGTACTGACCTACAGTCATTGGTCAAGTCGCGTGACGTAAACAAACTAAACCAGGACACAAGAAGGAGTCTGTAACTCTTTACAGAGACGTTTCTGACACGCTTCATGCCCCCCCCCCCCCCCCCCCCCCCGGGGTCATGGTTCACTCTCAACCCTCGGTGAGGTCGTCGTTGAAGTAGAGCAGGATGGACTGGGTGAAGAGGTCGCGGTCTATGCGGTCGCGGTCTAACTCCTCGTCGTCGTCCGCGATGCCGTTCTCGGCCAGCGTCCTGCTCATGTCCAGCGGGAGGCGGTCGTACTTCCAGGTGTAGTTGGCGGCGTGCGAGTTGTAGCGCAGGTAGCGCTGCTGGAGGATCTGCTCCAGAGTCTCCTCGGAACACACCTGAACAGAACGGGTCAGAGAAAGTGACTTCCAGGACCACTTTGGTCTTCTCTCACTGGATTGTGACAGATACGTGTGCGTGTGTGTGTAACTGGCCACAGACTCAAACCCGCGGGTCCCTCAAACACTCTTATAACCCTTTCACTATACCACACTACCAAAGGGTTAACCCTTTTCACTGCGACAATACAGAAGGTTAACCCTTTCACTGCCACACTGTAGTGTGGTAGTGAAAGGTTAACCTTCTGTAGTGTGGTTGTGAAAGGGTTAAAGGGCCTGAAATAAAACAGGATGTGTTCGAACTAAACTATGATATCAGAAGCAGTCGTTACCTTATACAGAGACATTTCTGACATATATATACAGTATATATTCATAACCATATACGGTATATATTTGTCTGAATATAATCTTTTTTACATACCTGTACTATATCTACATCTGTATATATCCCTACCAACTCTTACTAGTTATACCGCTGGCCAGTATGGCTTACTACCATAGTGTCATTATTACTCAGCAGTACTCATTTATCTATACTCCAGTTTAATCACCTGTACGTTGTATTATTGCTATTTCACTTAATTGCTACATTTGCACTCTGGTCAGATGCCAAACTTCCTTTCGTGGTATAGGCTTGTGCTGTATGATGACAACACATTTGAATCTACTCCGATCCAATCTTAGCGGAACACAAATAGGCGCGTTACGCCTGTGTTGAAATACGACACGAAATATGACACGCGTCATTTGTCAACACGGCCATGCGTGTTTAGTTCTGGACAATGCATTCTGTGTTATTTCAACACACATCAAAGAGTGTTCGGCGTGAACTTCAAGCAGCCGGCTGAACCCATAACCTGATAAAGGGGGATATGACTCAAACTGTGCTAATCTGCAATAAATTAATGACCTGGGACTGAACCTGTGATATCGTAAGCATGTGTGGCATGCTCCTTAACCCACCAAGTCTATCTTATAGTGATGGGAATTATGGCTCTTTGAAGGGAGCTGGATCTTTTGGCTCCGTTTCCTTTCGAAGAGCCGTTTCAAAAGGAACAGCTCAAAGTTATTTAATATTTTTAGGGGGTGGGGTTACTTGATTTATCAGTCTTAAATCCAAATCTTTGGTTTATCCGTAGAATAATCATTAGGATAATGATAGGATAAGGTTTGGATCAGGTTTGAACTTAAGATACTTAAAGCCCCTGGAAACAAAGCCTCAAATCGTTAAAATATATGTATGGTATCCAACATGAAAAAATATATAATAATCTAGGCCTATATTAATCCTTACCGCGGTGTAGACGGCAGAATTGAGAGAGCATGGTTCCCTTCATTCGTACCAAAGAGCCGTTCGAAAGACTTGGATCGTTCGCAAACGTCACATCGCTGCTGTCTTATCACTATTGGACTAACAAATTCACCTCTATTCTGTCAGTGGGTCTTTGTCCCTTTAAGGCGAGACACTGCAGGTGAATAGTCAAATATACTTTTTTTGTTGATTTTGAGATTTTGTTATATTTTGCTTCCTAAACATGTCTTCTATGAAACTAGTGACAATAAAACGTCAATAACACACATTTAGTTGTTTATTTGACATCATTTTGCCTTATTGCATCCATAAATGTGCACATATTTAATGGAAAAGTGCCTCATTTGCATATATAAACATACATTTCAGAAAACTTGCAATACATTTTTTCTTAGTTTATATGTACATAACAAATTGGGAAAGTTTCATAGTGATATCTATTCAAATATTTTTTGCCTATTAGGGGGTACTACACTGTACTACACTGTTTGTAGCCTGTGTGTAGTTCTGTTCAGTTCAATAACATCATTATTATTATTATTCAGTTATCAGGCATGTGTTTAGGTTATCTATTACTAATGGTTTGATTAGGTATTGTGTTTGTAAATATCTGTTTAAAAAAAAAAGTATGGCATTTTACAATACAGAACTTTGAAGGCGTTTTCCCAAAAATGAGTTTTAAGAGTTTTTCCTCATACTCTGAGCCAGAAATCTCCACTTCAGTAGCACTCACATACACCAAACCTTCCAGTTATATTCATATCTATGTTCTGAAGGTATTTACAGAAGGGTTTGTTGATATCGCATTCATACCCTGATTTATATCAAATTTTATTCCTAAAAACATGGCGAAATATGGAATTTTACCATAAAAATGGACTGAATGGAGTATTTTCTGATTTATGGAGTGATAAAAAGAGATATCCAAAATCCCCTCTGTAATAACCTTTGGCTCTAATATGTCAACAAAATGAAACTATAATTTTGAAAATGGCTTTATCCAATGTTCAGATTTCTGTCCTGGAATTATATGCAAATTAGTGCATATTTAAGTAGATCATGCCTCATTTGCATATTTAAACATACAATTTCAGAAAACTTGTAATACAAAAAAGTCTTGTCTTAATATAAGTAATCAACTGGGGAAGTTTCATTGTGATATCTATTAGTTAATTTTTTTACCCTATTCACCTGCAGTGTCTCCCCTTAAGGTTTGCCTCAATTACTGGATCGCACTTCCGGGGAAAGACATTTGATTATTTTCTGTGCAGGCGCACACACACACACACACACAAACACACACACACACACACACACACACACACACACACACACACACACACACACACACACACACACACACACACACACACACACACACACACACACACACACACACACACACACAACTGCTGAAACAGGTGGTTGAACCACTACTCTGGCTTGGCCTGCCGTACCCACAAATGAGAAGAAAGGAATTTGTTTATGCCTGATCCAGTTGGCACACTGGGAGGGAGGAGAGAGAGAGAGAGAGAGAGAGAGAGAGAGAGAGAGAGAGAGAGAGAGAGAGAGAGAGAGAGAGAGAGAGAGAGAGAGAGAGAGAGAGAGCGGGCAATTCAAGTGGGGGAGAAAATATACATAAATATGTGTGTGTGTGTGTGTGTGTGTGTGTGTGTGTGTGTGTGTGTGTGTGTGTGTGTGTGTGTGTGTGTGTGTGTGTGTGTGTGTGTGTGTGTGTGTGTGTGTGTGTGTGTGTGTGTGTGTGTGTGTGTGTGTGTGTGTGTGTGTGTGTGTGTGTGTGTGAGAGAGAGAGGGCGAGAGAGACTGAGAATACCGGAAAGAAACAGACAATGTGTTTGTCACCGCATGTTGTGTGTGTTTGCATGTGTGACCATGTGCGTGTGTCTTACTGGAGCCCCCACTAAGCCTCTGGCCACGGACGAGGTCGGTGACGCCAGATACAACTGTTGGCGGGAGAGATGGACCTGTTCCCCACAGCGCTGGAAGAACTGTGTGTGTTGCGTGTCTGTGTGCGTGTGCACGTGCACATCTGTCTACAACCTGACCGACGGCACCCACACGTGCCTGTGTGTGTGTGCATGCAGCTCCCCGTGCGAACGAGCGCGAACCCAGCCAGGCCTATCTCGTACGCCCCCGGGCCCTGACACACTGCACTACTGTGCTGCTCGCTAACCCCCTTGTGTCCCTTTGGCAGGGATTCATGTCGGGGATGAGCGGGGGAAGGCGCCTCCCCTGGGTGCTGCACGGTAGCTAACCCAGATTTTATGCAGTGTGACACACACACACACACACCGAGGGGCACCAGCACCTGTGTCATAACCCCCCCCCCCCCCCCCCCCCCTCTCCATTCACAACCGCGGTGTGAACCATTGACGCTGACGGCAACTCGGCGTCAGGGGGGCTGCTGCCATGGGGTACCCCCTGATGACCACTAGGGACTGAAGAAGGGAAGATGCTACTGTGTGTAGCTTCTAGGGAGTAGTTAACTGTGTTGTTGGATGATGCCGGTGTGGGATGTTGGGCCGATATACCAGGCTAATACAGATATACCAGGCTAATACAGATATACCAGGCTAATACAGATATACCAGGCTAATACAGATATACCAGGCTAATACAGATATACCAGGCTAATACACATATACCAGGCTAATACACATATACCAGGCTAATACAGATATACCAGGCTAATACAGATATACCAGGCTAATACAGATATACCAGGCTAATACAGATATACCAGGCTAATACACATATACCAGGCTAATACAGATATACCAGGCTAATACACATATACCAGGCTAATACAGATATACCAGGCTAATACAGATATACCGGGCTAATACAGATATAGAGGGCTAATACACCTATACCAGGCTAATACACATATACCAGGCTAATACAGATATACCAGGCTAATACACCTATACCAGGCTAATACAGATATACCAGGCTAATACAGATATACCAGGCTAATACACATATACCGGGCTAATACAGATATACCAGGCTAATACAGATATACCAGGCTAATACAGATATAGAGGGCTAATACACCTATACCAGGCTAATACACATATACCGGGCTAATACACATATACCGGGCTAATACAGATATAGAGGGCTAATACACCTATACCAGGCTAATACACATATACCGGGCCAATACAGATATACCGGGCTAATACAGATATAGAGGACTAATACACATATACCAGGCTAATACAGATATACCAGGCTAATACAGATATACCAGGCTAATACACATATACCGGGCTAATAGATATACCGGGCTAATACAGATATAGAGGGCTAATACACCTATACCAGGCTAATACACATATACCAGGCTAATACACATAATACCAGGCTAATACAGAGTATATCGGGCCAATATGTCAGGCTAATACAGATATACCGGGCTAATACAGATATACCAGGCTAATACAGATATACCAGGCTAATACAGATATACCAGGCTAATACAGATATACCAGGCTAATACACATATACCAGGCTAATACAGATATACCAGGCTAATACAGATATACCAGGCTAATACAGATATACCAGGCTAATACAGATATACCGGGCTAATACAGATATAGAGGGCTAATACACATATACCAGGCTAATACAGATATACCAGGCTAATACAGATATACCAGGCTAATACAGATATACCAGGCTAATACAGATATACCAGGCTAATACACATATACCGGGCTAATAGATATACCGGGCTAATACAGATATAGAGGGCTAATACACCTATACCAGGCTAATACACATATACCAGGCTAATACACATAATACCAGGCTAATACAGAGTATATCGGGCCAATATGTCAGGCTAATACAGATATACCGGGCTAATACAGATATACCAGGCTAATACAGATATACCAGGCTAATACAGATATACCAGGCTAATACAGATATACCAGGCTAATACACATATACCAGGCTAATACAGATATACCAGGCTAATACAGATATACCAGGCTAATACAGATATACCAGGCTAATACACATATACCGGGCTAATACAGATATAGAGGGCTAATACACCTATACCAGGCTAATACAGATATACCAGGCTAATACAGATATACCAGGCTAATACACATATACCGGGCTAATACAGATATACCGGGCTAATACAGATATAGAGGGCTAATACACATATACCAGGCTAATAGATATACCAGGCTAATACAGATATACCAGGCTAATACACATATACCCGGCTAATACAGATATACCGGGCTAATACAGATATAGAGGGCTAATACACCTATACCAGGCCAATACACATATACCAGGCTAATACACATAATACCAGGCTAATACAGAGTATATCGGGCCAATATGTCAGGCTAATACAGATATACCGGGCTAATACAGATATACCAGGCTAATACAGATATACCAGGCTAATACAGATATACCAGGCTAATACAGATATACCAGGCTAATACACATATACTAGGCTAATACAGATATACCGGGCTAATACAGATATACCAGGCTAATACAGATATACCAGGCTAATACAGATATACCAGGCTAATACAGATATACCAGGCTAATACACATATACTAGGCTAATACAGATATACCGGGCTAATACAGATATACCGGGCTAATACACACATACAAGGCTAATACTATACCAGGCTAATGCAGATATACCAGGCTAATACAGATATACCAGGCTAATACACATATACCAGGCTAATACAGATATACCAGGCTAATACAGATATACCAGGCTAATACAGAGTAATACAGATATACCAGGCTAATACAGATATACCAGGCTAATACAGATATACCAGGCTAATACAGATATACCAGGCTAATACAGATATACCGGGCTAATACACATATACCAGGCTAATACAGATATACCAGGCTAATACAGATATACCAGGCTAATACAGATATACCAGGCTAATACAGATATACTGGGCTAATGCAGATATACCAGGCTAATACAGATATACCAGGCTAATACAGACTAATACAGATATACTGGGCTAATGCAGATATACCAGGCTAATACAGATATACTGGGCTAATGCAGATATACCAGGCTAATACAGATATACCAGGCTAATACAGATATACTGGGCTAATGCAGATATACTGGGCTAATACAGATATACCAGGCTAATACAGATATACCAGGCTAATACATATATACTGGGCTAATGCAGATATACCGGGATAATACAGATATACCAGGCTAATACAGATATACCAGGCTAATACAGATATACCAGGCTAATACAGACACATACCGGGGGGTTAATACAGGGTATTTGATATACCAGGCTAATATAGACATACCAGGCTAATACAGATATACCAGGCTAATACACATATACCAGGCTAATACAGATGAGCAATGAGCAAACCCTGAGCAATGACCGGAGTGTTGAATGTCCCGTGACTAAGACGGGGAGGACGTGACCCTCTTTGCGCCGCCCCTGTGCCTCAAATAGATCCGCTATCAGCTCTATCTTTAATCTTTCAAAATGTTCAGTTGCTATCGCTATTAGCTTTATCTTTAATCTTTCAAAATGTTCAGTTGCTATTGCATGCACTCATCTGTGTTTCACTACACACATGAGTGCATGCTTACCAACTGTCCGTCTGCAACACTACTATCACCAACATCTAAGAAGGGAGATCCCCCCTTGAATGGCCCTTCTAAGGTTTCTCTCCTCCACACTGCCTGTGGAGCTTTTTTCCCTATTGTTAGTGTTGTGAAGGGCCAGATTAAACCGAATATATATATTTATTTATATATATATATTTAATTGTATTTGTATATTCTCTAATATTCCCTGATATCCCTTGTATATTCCTTGTACAATATGCATTGAATATCCATTCTAGCCTACTGAACATCCCATAATAGTCTCCATTCTACTATTGGTCGAGACCTTGGTGCCAGGCTGCCATACCCCTCAGACCCAGTTCAAACGTACCGCTCCACATGTACGAACAAGTCCTAGTTCCGCGTAGGAATCTGACTACCGCACCACTAATGGGACTATTTGTTCATAGTGCGTATATATACTGCGCTACTAAAGTAGGACTTCCTTTTCAGTCCAGTTTCTTACCCGCCAATAGAGTCACAGACGTAAAGCCTCCCCGCGACGCCACGTGTGGGAGTAAGGCCAAGTTCGCCTACCACCGGTATTGAGACATCGTGTATATTAATATTTGAATAGTCATATTTGGCACTATATCGTCGAGTTGGACGTAGTCTATTAAGCTAATAATAGTCTGTTAATATATAGTGCTTCGTGCGGTGAGAATACTACCGTAGTCAGTACCCCATCGTTTCGGGCAGAGAACTGGCTGCTTATCCAGGGTGGTTGACCCCACGTGAAGCTGCAACCGAGGAGCCCCAGAGCCGACAAGCGAGTGGACCTGTATACCGGATTATTCTACCGACGACAGCCCGCCTTCCCAGGCACGGATTATGCTTTGTATACATTGATTATTCCATGGATAAAGACCCCCGACACTGCCGTGTATTGGAACCCCCCCCCCTGGAGAGGACGCAAGGTGAGGAGACGCTCTGCAAGACGAGGTCGCTTCACGTCTCTCCCCCGTGGACCGGAGAGAGCCGGCTCACAGAGAGTCCACCTGCTTTCATCTGTGGTCCAAGGATCGCCGGCGCATTGAACGGCACTACAGTGGGTTCACCTGGGATACCCTTGGCCGGATGAGGCAGCCGGATTCTACCCCCCCCCCCCTTCCTACTCCTGTCGGCTTACAAGCGACCGGATTAACCCCCCCTAGTGTGTCCAGTATATAATCATTAAAGTATCATTGCTGTTATTCCTTAAACTATTCCAGGTCGTATATGTACCACCTGCGCCTTCAGAGATTGGACATTCTCTATTGATATACCGACGAATACTCTTGCCATAAAAGTGCATACTAATTCCATTCATAAATGTGATTGATTTGATTAAGTGCTTGCTCTACACACCATCGCTGTGTAGAAATAAAGACCTATTTCTAATTCGTACATTTGTGTTGGATCCGTTTCATCTACGTGACAGTGTTCATCATAATATATTTATGCCGTGTACTGGGTGGCCGAATATTAAGTACAAAGGTAGTGGTAGTAAGTATCATATCTAGTAATACAGTCAGGGAATTGTACCCCTCAGTTAAAATTGGTCCTTCGAGCCGGAGGGTAATCAGTGTAATATTAATATAGTGTTATTAATATTGAAATGGCCTATGATGAACACTCCACGAAACGATCCTCCTAACCAACGCCCGCAGCGTGAACGACGGCTCCCTCAGTACTTAGAGGCTTACGCTGTCAGTCAACAACCTAGTCTTCTACTAACAGTAAACGCGGTAAAACTAGAAAGTAAAAGTATGTCTAACCCCAACGCCCAGACTACCCCGACCATAGAGGCCCCTACGGGCTCTAATGTAACTGACCAAGTTCACGGTGGGGACCAGTGGGAACCAGACATGACTTCACACCCCGCCAGTACTGAAGAAGTAGTCCCCGATGAGTCCCGGGAGGAATACAACGCTACCGAGAGAGAACTCGGCACGGAAGAAGACGGGGAGAGCACCGTGGAGATAGAGCTCCAAGGCTCCGCAAGGAGTACCCCGAGGGAAGGCTCCCCTATACAACCGCCTTCTCCCAGCGAGGCAGAGAGGACCCTACAGCAGGCCTTCCTCATCAGCCTGAACGCCGCTGCTGAACGCGACCGACTGCAGATCCAGCAGCGGAGCGAAGAAGAGCATATACGTCTAGAAATAAGACGCATTCAGAGAGAAGAGAATGTGGCCCGAGACCGAGCAGACAGCCAGCGAGCAGCTGCTGGTGCTCTACGGGACGCAGAGCGCGACAGACAGCAAGCGCAACTAATAGAACAGCTGATCAGACGGACAACACCCTCTCCCTCCGCCAGAGGCTCCAGGAACTCGTCTAGACACACCTCCAGGGCGGCATCCCCTAGCCGAGTAAACAACCCTGAACTTGACCAACAGACGAGGTCTATACCCCCCACAGACCACCTCCCCCCACCGGTCCAAGCGAGACCTAGCAACCGGGAAGGAGCAGCATATCCTGTGGAGAGGCTAAACCAGACTACAAGCACTGGATGACCTAACTGAAGACGAAGAGGAAGAGGAGGAGAACCATGCCCGACGACAGCACAGTACTCTACCGGACCAGGAGGTCCGGTACAGCCCAGGCTATACTCCCGCGGAGCTGCGCTACAGACCCCCGACTCTATACACGGGTGAGCACGACGCACGACCCGCACCGAGGAACAGCACCTGGACAAGCGGGCCATGGTACACTGCCGGTACCAGCCCATACCAAGGAGCGGGAGGAGACTCGCCTAGGAGACCTCTCCCCCAACGCTCGCCGATGTATCCACAGTCAGCGTCATACATTGGCACGCCTATGGTACCCGACTTCACCCAAGAGAACCGGGCCCAGTATACGGAACTCCGCATGTGTCTGGAGACCATGTTGGTGGATGTATTGGATGAACGCCACAAATACGCCATCCTACTGAAGCACTTAAAGGTGCCCCGCGCACATAATATAGCGCTCGCCTACGCGACTTCCACCACCCCATACACAGCAGCGCTGGTAGCATTGGACCAGAGGTATGGGCGCATATGGGATTACGTGATCCAGGAGATCCGACACATCGACCGCTTACCCCCAGCAATAGACAATCGAGCACTGGACGACCTGTCCATCAGAGTGCAGTCCCTGGTAGGGATGTTGGGAGCGCAGAGAGAGAAGGGGAGGCATGAACTTTATGCCAACTCAAATGTGGAAAGGATCTTGGAGAAGCTGCCGCCCGCTCGACAGGAGCGTTTTAGGCGACAGAGGGACCACCGAGACCCGAATGGCCCCGAACCGAACCTCCTCGATCTAGCAGACTTCCTGGCGAGAGAAGTCAGCAGCCTACGGCTAGATACATTCGGACGGAGCACCCCTGGCTCCAGAGAAGGAACCAGACGACTAAATGATGGAAGAAGATCGGTGACTGTGATGCACCAATCGGAGTCAGTACCGAGCAGCAGGAGCCACAGTACCCCCTCCAGAACGGAGAAGTGGAAGATAGTGTGCCCCTACTGTGAGAAAGAACACTGGCTAGCGCAATGTGACTCCTTCCCCAAGCTGAACGCGGAGGAAGCAAGTCAATGGATAAAGTCCAACAAGCGCTGTTTTCGCTGTGCGCGCTCACACATGGCAGCCGAATGCCGCTTAAAGAAAAGGTGCACCAAGTGCGATGGAGCCCATCTGGACATACTTCACGACAGTAACAGACGGCGCCCTTCACCCGCACCATCCAGCAGCAAAGCGAGCGTCATGTACATCGACCCCGCCAGCAGCAGTGGAGCCCGAGTACTCCTAAAAGTAGTGCGTGTGACACTAAGCTACCAGAATAAAGTCCTGGACACTTACGCCGTCCTCGATGACGGGTCCGAGAAGACCCTTCTGCTCGCCTCCGCTGCGGCCCAGCTAGGGCTGCGGGGAAGCGAAACCCAAATGACAATTCGGACAATAAGACGAGATTTGAAGACGATAAAGGGCGAGAATGTCTCATTCTCTATCGCAGCAAGCGGCCAGCCTGAGCGACGGTACCAGATTACAGACGCTTTCACCAGCCAAGAAATAGGACTGTCGCGGTACACATACCCCGTCGCCAAGCTGATGGAGAAATATGCACATCTGCGCAAGTTACCGATCCCGCTCATAGACAATGCTATGCCGACCCTGTTGATAGGCTCCGACCATGCAGACCTCATTGTCCCGATAGACCGGGTTCATACCGGACCCCGAGGCTGTCCTGCAGCAGTCGAGACCCGTTTGGGATGGACTCTCCAAGGCCCGCTCGCCAAATCTCTCAACCGAAGTACAGCCACTAGATGTCTCCACTCCCGAGTCACAGAGGGAGAAACCGCACTCCTGCAACACGTAGAGCGGCTATGGACCTTGGAACAAATGCCCTTTAAGAACGGAAAGAAAGACATTCGCTCTAAAGATGACATTTACGCCATTCACCTCCTCGAGACAGGGACCAAGAGAGTCCCGGTCAACGGCGTGTTGAGATACGCCACGCCACTCCTGCGGCGAGAAGGAATGCCTACTTTCCACGCCAAGACAGACGCCACAGAACGGTACCTGCTGAACACGGAGCGGCGCTTAGCCAAGAACCCCGCCCAAGAGAGTGTATACCGCGCTGAGATTGAGAAGCTCATCACAGCGGGACACGTCACAAAGATGGACATTAAAGAGGCTGACCAGACCACTGAATCGTGGTACGTGCCTCACCACAAGGTCCATCACAACGGTAAAGACCGCATAGTATTTAACTGCAGCTACCAGATCGGATCCCAAAATCTGAATAAAGAGTTACTGCCCGGTCCCACACTCGGCCCCTCCCTACTCGGCGTTCTACTCCGCTTCCGCCAGGAAAAGGTGGCCATCAGCGGGGACATTAAAGGAATGTTCCTGCAGGTGAGACTAGTAGAGGCGGACAAGCCCCTGTTACGGTTCCTATGGAGAGAGAAGCCAGGAGATGAGCACCCAGCCATCTACCAATGGGAAGTCCTCCCCTTCGGAACGACGTGCAGCCCCTGCTGTGCTACATTTGCACTACAGAAACATGTAGCAGAGGACCCAGCAGCGGACGAAGAGGTCCGACACAGCGTAAAGAACAGCTTCTACGTAGACAACTGTCTACAAAGCCTTTCAACCCAAGAAGAAGCCGAGGCTCTCCTGATTAAACTCCGCGCCTCATTGATCAAAGGCGGCTTTGATCTCAGGCAGTGGGCCAGCAGCGATCCGCAAGTACTGCGCAGCCTCTCCCCCGAGGACAAGGCAGCCAGCAGCGAGACCTGGATGGCTACAATCCCGGGAGAAGCCCAGGAGATGACCCTGGGATTGGTGTGGCGATTCAAAACAGATTCGCTTCACTACAGACACAAGCCCCTGACTACGGAGCAGGGAAGGCCGGCGGCGGCGCCGACCACCAGACGGAGTGTGTACACAACACTCGCCCGACAATATGACCCGCTAGGATGTATTCTACCGTACACCACCAGGGCAAAAATGATTGTACGAGCATTGTGGGACAAGGACCAGGGCTGGGACGACCCCATTCCCGCACACCTTGCATCCACCTGGAGAGAGTGGGAGATGGAGCTCCACTCACTCCCAGGCGTTAATATGCGCCGAAGCTACTTCCCACCCACGGTGAGGCCAGAGACATGTAAAATGGACTTACACGTCTTCAGTGACGCCTCAGAGGTCGCATACGGATCAGTAGCCTACTTGCGGGCCCAAGAAAGGGGGGGAGAGATCTACACAGCATTTGTCCTCGCCCGCTCGAGAATAGCCCCACGCAAGCAACAATCTATCCCACGTCTAGAGCTCTGCGCAGCCCTAGCCGGAGCGCACCTAGCCACGCTCATCCAACGTGAGCTCACCATACCGGTGTCTAGAACAATCCTGTGGTCAGATTCCACGACAGTACTCGCCTGGATCAAATCGGACTCATGCAAGTACAAAGTCTTTGTGGGAGTCAGAGTCACCGAGATTCAAGACTTAACCGAAGAGTTAACCGGAGAAACAGAGTGGCGCTACGTTGATACAAAACAGAACCCAGCTGACGTCATCACCCGGGGGATGCCCCTGGATGACCTCACCCGTCGCAATGTCTACAGTGACGGCCCCGCATTCCTAAGACTCCCGGAAGGACAGTGGCCCATGCCTATCCCGAGGGAAGCAAGTCCAGAGGAGGTGGAAAATAAGAAGTCTGTGTTCTGTGGATTGAGCACCGTAGCCTCCACCGACCCTAACATAGACGATTGCACGTCCATAGAGAGTGCACAACAAAGAACATTCCTGCGGTACCACCCGGAGTGCAAGTCCCCCGCTGATATGTCAGCAGCTAACTACGAGGAAGCAGAATTGCTTCTACTGCAGCGAGCCCAGAGAGACAATTTGACAGAAGGAACAGTCGTCATGATTATTGATCAATCACTGCCCAGAGCTATGTGGCCGGCCGGCCGCGTAAGCAAAGTGATCACCGGTGCCGACGGCAAGGTCCGAGCAGCTGAAGTGCTCGTCCAGGGTCGCACTTACACCCGTCCCGTGGCGAGGCTCATAGAACTGCCCCGACTCCCAGACACAATCGATGATGACCATGACCCTATAACCCTATGACTTTGTGAAGTTGACTGACCCCTACAGCAAACCCTTATGTGTAAATAGACAACGCGATTAATCTGTCTCTGTTTAACTGATTAGGTCTGGGACCAATCAGGGGGTGGCTGTTGTGAAGGGCCAGATTAAACCGAATATATATATTTATTTATATATATATATTTAATTGTATTTGTATATTCTCTAATATTCCCTGATATCCCTTGTATATTCCTTGTACAATATGCATTGAATATCCATTCTAGCCTACTGAACATCCCATAATAGTCTCCATTCTACTATTGGTCGAGACCTTGGTGCCAGGCTGCCATACCCCTCAGACCCAGTTCAAACGTACCGCTCCACATGTACGAACAAGTCCTAGTTCCGCGTAGGAATCTGACTACCGCACCACTAATGGGACTATTTGTTCATAGTGCGTATATATACTGCGCTACTAAAGTAGGACTTCCTTTTCAGTCCAGTTTCTTACCCTCCAATAGAGTCACAGACGTAAAGCCTCCCCGCGACGCCACGTGTGGGAGTAAGGCCAAGTTCGCCTACCACCGGTATTGAGACATCGTGTATATTAATATTTGAATAGTCATATTTGGCACTATATCGTCGAGTTGGACGTAGTCTATTAAGCTAATAATAGTCTGTTAATATATAGTGCTTCGTGCGGTGAGAATACTACCGTAGTCAGTACCCCATCGTTTCGGGCAGAGAACTGGCTGCTTATCCAGGGTGGTTGACCCCACGTGAAGCTGCACCCGAGGAGCCCCAGAGCCGACGAGCGAGTGGACCTGTATACCGGATTATTCTACCGACGACAGCCCGCCTTCCCAGGCACGGATTATGCTTTGTATACATTGATTATTCCATGGATAAAGACCCCCGACACTGCCGTGTGTTGGAACCCCCCCCCCTGGAGAGGACGCAAGGTGAGGAGACGCTCTGCAAGACGAGGTCGCTTCACGTCTCTCCCCCGTGGACCGGAGAGAGCCGGCTCACAGAGAGTCCACCTGCTTTCATCTGTGGTCCAAGGATCGCCGGCGCATTGAACGGCACTACAGTGGGTTCACCTGGGATACCCTTGGCCGGATGAGGCAGCCGGATTCTACCCCCCCCCCCTTCCTACTCCTGTCGGCTTACAAGCGACCGGATTAACCCCCCCTAGTGTGTCCAGTATATAATCATTAAAGTATCATTGCTGTTATTCCTTAAACTATTCCAGGTCGTATATGTACCACCTGCGCCTTCAGAGATTGGACATTCTCTATTGATATACCGACGAATACTCTTGCCATAAAAGTGCATACTAATTCCATTCATAAATGTGATTGATTTGATTAAGTGCTTGCTCTACACACCATCGCTGTGTAGAAATAAAGACCTATTTCTAATTCGTACATTTGTGTTGGATTCGTTTCATCTACGTGACAGTGTTCATCATAATATATTTATGCCGTGTACTGGGTGGCCGAATATTAAGTACAAAGGTAGTGGTAGTAAGTATCATATCTAGTAATACAGTCAGGGAATTGTACCCCTCAGTTACAGTTAGGTTTTAGTGAGTTTTTCCTTACCTTCGCGTGGGGTATGTCTGGGAGTGCTTGCATTCTTACATTTTTTGCATTCTTTATTTTTAATTTTTTTGCATTCATCTAAAAATGTTTGGACCTTATGGTGTTCTTGTTCTGTTCTTGACTTATTGTTGTTTTCTTCTTGACTTGTTTAAAGAAGACCTGTACGGCCCATGGGGACATTAACGTGTGTTGTCGGGCCTTATAAATAAATTTTATTTTGATTTGATTTGATATACCAGGCTAATACAGATATACCAGGCTAATACAGAGTAATACAGATATACCAGGCTAATACAGATATACCAGGCTAATACAGATATACCAGGCTAATACAGATATACCAGGCTAATACAGATATACCAGGCTAATACAGATATACCAGGCTAATACAGATATGCTGGGCTAATGCAGATATACCAGGCTAATACACATACCAGGCTAATACAGATATACCAGGCTAATACAGATATACTGGGCTAATGCAGATATACCAGGCGAATACAGATATACCAGGCTAATACAGATATACCAGGCTAATACAGATATACCAGGCTAATACAGATATACCAGGCTAATACAGATATACCGGGCTAATACACATATACCAGGCTAATACAGATATACCAGGCTAATACAGATATACCAGGCTAATACAGATATACCAGGCTAATACAGATATACTGGGCTAATGCAGATATACCAGGCTAATACAGATATACCAGGCTAATACAGACACATACCGGGGGGTTAATACAGGGTATTTGATATACCAGGCTAATATAGACATACCAGGCTAATACAGATATACCAGGCTAATACACATATACCAGGCTAATACAGATATACCAGGCTAATACAGATATACCAGGCTAATACAGAGTAATACAGATATACCAGGCTAATACAGATATACCAGGCTAATACAGATATACCAGGCTAATACACATACCAGGCTAATACAGATATACCAGGCTAATACAGATATACTGGGCTAATGCAGATATACCAGGCGAATACAGATATACCAGGCTAATACAGATATACCAGGCTAATACAGATATACCAGGCTAATACAGATATACCAGGCTAATACAGATATACCGGGCTAATACACATATACCAGGCTAATACAGATATACCAGGCTAATACAGATATACCAGGCTAATACAGATATACCAGGCTAATACAGATATACTGGGCTAATGCAGATATACCAGGCTAATACAGATATACCAGGCTAATACAGACTAATACAGATATACTGGGCTAATGCAGATATACCAGGCTAATACAGATATACTGGGCTAATGCAGATATACCAAGCTAATACAGATATACCAGGCTAATACAGATATACTGGGCTAATGCAGATATACTGGGCTAATACAGATATACCAGGCTAATACAGATATACCGGGATAATACAGATATACCAGGCTAATACAGATATACCAGGCTAATACATATACCGGGCTAATACAGATATACCAGGCTAATATAGATATACCAGGCTAAAATAGATATAAAAGGCTAATATAGATATACCAGGCTAATATAGATATACCAGGCTAATATTGACATACCAGGCTAATATAGATATACCAGGCTAATACAGATACCAGGCTAATATAGATATACCAGGCTAATACAGATATGCCAGGCTAATACAGATATACCAGGCTAATATAGATATACCAGGCTAATACATGGTAGATCACCACAATATCAGGCTAACACTACTACTAAACATTTATTTATTGCATTATTGAGACATGGGAAGATAGTGGTGAATATTCTACAATTGTTTGTATTATTAAACAACAGATGAGGTACTCAAAAAAACTGAGCACCCTCCAACCTAACAAGGCCACTGGACATGACAACATCTCCTCCAAATTCCTCAGAGACTCAGCAGCCGCCATCACCCCAGTCATCACACACATAATAAACCTCTCCCTAAAACAGGGACACGTCCCCAAGGACTTCAAAATTGCGAGAGTGATCCGGTCCCGGGTCGAGGATGATGTAGTCGCTCATTGCCACGTTGTTACTCCCTTTTTTTATATTTAGTTTTAAGAGCCTCTTTTTATATTTTCAACTCGGTTAAACCTTTATGTATACATCCCTTTATGTTTCCTACTAACTATTTTGGCTGAAAGAACCACAATGGCAGCAAAGAGAACACTGAGAAATGAATCCAAGAAGGACGACGCTCCCGCTGATATGATCGCCATTGCTGGGCTAATTGAAGAGCTCAGGCAATCCTTAACCAACGAATTCAGAGCGTCTGCTGTCTCGATCGAAACCAAACTCGACAGCCTCTGGACGTCGGTTAATGACCATGCAGAGCGTCTGACCTCTGTGGAAGACGGCTTAAATACTTGGACTGGCAGGGTGGACGAGCTAGAGGCTAGATGTACGGCTCTAGAAGAAAGCAATGATAAGCTAAAGCTAACCGACGTCGAGTCCCGTAGCCCTCGATCCAATATTTGCATATTAGGTCTGGATGAGTCCGTGTATAGCGACCAACCCAGTGACTTTTTTGCAAAGGTACTGGTTGATATTCTGGGGAAAGACATCCTTCCTACGACATCCGAGCTGGACCGGTGTTACAGGGCCGGTGCCAAAACAACAACTAGCTCAGTTCTATTTCATTATGGCTGCCGCTCAGCATCATTCTGCACGCACTTCACTTCGTGCACGAGCACTGAATAAAAAATTCCACAATGTACCTTTACATCCCAACATTCGTCTGGCCACACCCCTATCCGCTTACCTTCATAAGCAGGTGTGTGGTCACCTACTCGCCTCCTTCTTCACTTTCACCACAAGGAAGTGCCTTCGGTAGATCCCACACTTGACATGGTTGTTAGTAGAAGAAAGTTGGAAAACAAAAGAGCGGGAAGATACGTTGACATCATATCTTTATTTTCTCTCTCACTATTTTCGAGAAAATACGGCGATATTGTCTTCGTCACTGGAGTGTCTGGAAGATGATGATCATTCTGTCCTCCACCGGCTTTTTCGTATTAGGGGCTCGCGCCGCTGATGTACTCCCCGACTGCAGTCCTCCTTGCTGCGGCTGGATGGGGTTGCCCTCCGGTCATACAGCTGGACTGTAGGAAGCACCGACTGTTGTGAGAAATCGGGTTTGCTTCCGGGTGGGGTGAGTATTGTTTTGCTTGCGAGCTCTGGTTGTCGGTTTATGCTATGGGGGTTAGCTGACAATTTTACGAACGCCGACTCCAGACTGGGGTCCTCTGCTTGGTTTCTTAAGCAACGGACGGGGGATCTTGGTCTGACGCCCATGACGGTCAACCTAGTGGGCCGCGACCAGGACCTGGTGAACCCAGGATTCTCTGGACAAGCGGATGCTTCTCTGTCCCGTGCAGGCCCCATCTTTCACATAAAAGTGAAAGTACACCCTAACGAGGAAATGTGGGCATAGGATCTTCTTTATCGGGAGTTCCATGCTCAAAGTCGGCTGCAGCCCAAAATGGGAATTGTGCTGGCTCCGCTGTATGTCTGGTAAATCACTGTTGAAAACTGTGTTTGACATTTCTTTTTCTCTTCCCTCTTAGGATGGGGAGGGACTTGGACAGCGGCCTGTCTGAAGTGTGGCTTGTTATGTCGTTGTGTACAGTTCAGGTGATAGCTGCTTAGCTGGCGTGCTAGTTTGTGGCCTACTGTGTTAGCCAGTCAGCTGTTAGGTGCGGCGCTAGCTCGCTGTGTTTACCAGGCTAGTAAACGTTAGCTTGTTGCTATCAGTCGGACGGCTGTTAGCTTAATGCTACACTGTTGAAACGATACTGTGACTATAACATGCCTTAAAACACTCTGACTACGACGTCATCTTTGACAGAGGATGTTAGTCGACCCTACACCCGGTTGCCAGTGCCAGCGAGGACTTCGTCAACATGGAGAACGGCGGCTGGGTGGCGTTGCGGACATACCCTCGTCACCGGCGCAGGAGGTGCTGGGTTCAACTCGGTGTCCCGTTAACCAGTGTTGCGGTTCTTTCGGCCTGCGTTCTGGGTGAAGGTAGGAGTCCTACGGACTTTAAACACTTCTTCTTTCCTTCCCTTCTAAATGTTTTGTAATAACGATGTTTCCAAAACATGTGTTGCTGCAATACATTGAGGATACGACACGTGTTGTGTGTGAATTGTCTTGTCACTGGTATAGCTTCTCTCTGTAGTAAATCGGCATTGTTTTTTACGTGTGTAAAAATGAACTGGTTTGGTTGTGATGAGAACATGTGTGTTCATGTAACGGTGTACTTGTACCGTGGGTGAACTCACAACTAAGAGGGTTAATTAAACCTGTAAAGCTATGCTTAGTGACATGTGATTGAGGAATGAATCTTTTTCTCAGCCTGTGATGACAATGAACAGTATTTGTTCACACATTAACAGAGGTGCCTGTTCGCCTTGGTCGTATCAAGGGTAAAGATAGGAGGGGTGACCCCCCGGTTCCCTGGGGCTTCCCCCCCTCCTCTCAGACATGTTTGGTTACAATTAGGGCTGTCAGTTTATCGCGTTAATTAGATTAATTAATTACACAGCAAATTATCGCGTTATGAAAATTAACTCAAAATTAATTACAAAAAAAAAAGTTTTTTTTTTTTTTTTTTTTTATAATATTTTTTTTGTATCTCATTCATTCCATAATAATGTAGAATACACATTTACAGACTTTTTTTATTTTTTAATATGGTCCATTTGCATGTTCTTGGTATCTGATTCTAGGGAGATCTATCTCAGGGAATGTATTCCCAGTGTCAGAAATACTGTGGGCTAGATCCACAAAGAATGGATTCCCTGGTCTGCATCCCCTTAACAATTGTGTGCCGTACTGTATTGTACCCATTCTGCAATCTGTTAATAACATTTTCATTCAATCAATCAATCTGCGCGGTGATTGATTGAATGAAAATTTTATTTTGAGTAAATTGTAATGAACCAAATGAGAATATCAATAAATTTTTTTGTATCTTTGACTGTGAATAACACCATGCTCAAATTGACCAGACCTGAAAAATCTAAGCAAATTAATAGATGGAAGATGATTAAACAGAAGGTTTTGTAGATACAGTACTGAATTCTGCCATCCGGACACATGCAATTTGAAATATGATTATATAATATAGAATATCAGGCATAAAATGGTTATGCGATTAAAATGCGATTAATTAGATTAATTAATTACAAATCCTGTAATTAATTAGATTAATTTTTTTAATCGCCTGACAGCACTAGTTACAATATATTGTGTCACTGTGTTTGTGGGGATACGATGTAACCCTCAGCTTAATTGCTGGGTTTTTTTTTTCCGCTTGAGAAACTATTTTTTCCTAAAGAAAAGATTGTTTGGTCACTTATCATGTGTGCTTAGCAAGGCCTGTGGCCAATACATAATCGAGGATTCTGTCTTCTCTCGTTATGAAAGACGGCGTTCCTCTGTAGTAGGAGTGTACTGTGCCATTTTTTGTTGTGATGAAGGGTTGTGTGTGTCTTTCTGATCTACAACTGGGTTAGGTTTGGCCCACAGAAGCACATGTGTAAGTCTGGACCGGGGCTCTTAAAGGGGCCCTCTCTGTTCTGTGTTTTTTCCTTAGTAAAACTCAGGTAGCAGGTTATCACATGAGCTATGTGAGGCTGTTCGATGCTTCATGTAGCAGGCTATGACTGTGTCATGCTCTACTTGTCATTACATCGTATCATGGGTGAGGGGTCGTAAAGGGGTGAACTGGTAAACCGTTCCTCCCCTTTTCTGATTGGTCAGGGGTTAAAACCACCTGTCTTTCAGGGTTCCTGTCACGTTGCTGTTCGGCACGTTACAGGGTAAGAGGGGGGGGGGGGAGTTTCCTGGTCCCACGCCCTGGAAGATTGGGCGTGTGCACCGCGGAAATTCCCCCGCCATAGAGTACGTCACTGAGCGCGTCTCTAGTGGTAAGACTTCCGTGGGTGTTCAGGTCCATGTTATGGATCTGTTTCAGGGAGTTTTCAGAGCTCCTCCTCACGAAGCTCCTCCTCAGAGAGAAGTGCCTTCTGTGAGTTCGGACTCTCCTTCCCAGTGAGGGAGCCTCCTCCTCAGATTGTCAAGGTGAGTAGAACTTCAAAAAAGGAGTTCTGCTCTATTGTGTGTGTATTCGATTCAATTCGATTATTGAGTGTGTATTGGTTCAGTGCCTCCTCCTCGGAGAGCCCTAACCCAAGTGTTACATAGCTCAATGTTGCAATATATTCTTTTCAATCTATACAGCTCGCGTGGAAGTCTCTCTGGGGATTTCCGTCTCCTCCCTGTGGCGAGGGTGGCGGGATGTAAAAATGTAAACAATTTTTACCCTCAGCTGCGTCACGTGGGATTCATGTCAGTCTGTGTTTCTTTCTTTTTTAAATAAAAAGAGGAAGGAACATGAAGCACGACGGCTCCGTGTCGTTATCCCAGGCGACTTGGAGGAACAATGTCTGGTGTCTTGCTAGACTATCCATTGATGTGTTTGGGTCTCGACGCGTACATAGTGCTGGCTCTGGGTGTTTCTGTTAAGAATCACGCAGGGGGCTAAGTGCGCCTTGGTTGCTCGTTATTAAAACAGCGTTTTTATAGGGCAACTGGGATGAAGTTTTGTCTCTTCCGAGCGCCAGTTTACTAGGTTGTCTCGATGAATTCTCGTTCATATCTGGGGGATGTTAACGGAATAGATCAGAACATAGGTAGAGGGGTCTCACGCCCCTTGGGGTGGGCCACTGAGCGCGGTACAAATGGGACCGTCTGGGTGGCGCCCTCTTTTCATGTTTTAGATCGACACGCATACCTACCCCCTCTTCTGGAGTGGGCATGTCGGCGTGGTTAGGGCACGGGACTGGTTCTGGTCGTGCTGGTCCAGGTCAGTTAACCCGTTGTCCGCCGGGGGATGCAGATCTGCTGTTCTGGTACCCTGAGGTACTTGGGTCGGCCCGGGTGTCACGGGGTTAGGCGTTATGGAGACCCTTTGTTGGGTACACTTTGTACCTGGCACTATTATAAGGGGCTGATTCTCCTTTCTTTCGCTCCTCTCTTACGCATGGCAAAGAGGGGGCTGTTGGGGTGGTCTTCTGGACCTCCTCTGGTAACCCTGTGTGCTTCCCGAGCCGCCGGGCCCGGTCCGAAGTAATGTTTCGTTGAAACCGTAGGCCTGGGATAATCCTTTTTTGGAAAATGAAACACTTGTACTGCGGTATAGCTGTTGTATACCCGCAGGTGTGTTTTGGAGTTTTTTCTTGAGGGGTTATAGGAACAACCACCGTCTGTGTACCGAGAGGGTGGTTGATTCCCTGGTGTGTTGGAGCAGAGTCAACTCCCGGGTTACCCGGTTGAGTGTGCCCCTGCACGTTCATGACGTCTGCCAATCGTGTCAGCCTTCTCTGCCTCGACCCCTCTGGGTGGGTTTTTTTTAATGGAGGCTTTGTCATGGTGCTCAACAACGGCAGCATACGCCCCTTCCGCCGGGGGGGCTGTTTTCAGTTGACCCCTTTTGGCGCCTGTCTCGTCCGCAGTGCTCCAGGCTCAGGTCTACAGCCTGCTGCCTGGTATCCCCGGTGCGCTGCCTGCTTCCGTTGGTTAACCTTTTTTGAGTGCTTTACGGCCATGCTGCCTGTTTTGCAGGGTCAGTGTGCCAGGCAGTGTACTATTGGGGGGTAAGGGCCCGCTCTTGGAGGGGCTCTATCCGAATACGCTGGCGATGTGGGGGGCGGTGTCACTAAGTGACCGCCTGGTGGGGTCTTGATGCCTGGTGTCATTGACCTCTCCGGGCCCCCTTTTTCCAGGGGATCCAGTCCCTTCAGTGGGTCTGGGTCTTCCTTCGCGCTCTGCTGCTACGGCCTTGCCATGGGGTTGAGTTTGCTCTTGACCCCGTGATTCTGGGGGCAGTAACGAGGGTTGTTCCTTCCGTTCGTTCCCTGGTGGCATGCGGGTTGTGCGTGTGCGTAGTCGTGGGGTCAATCCACGGTCTGCTCACCCTGTGCGTTGAGTTGCTTGAGTTCCTCTTCGCACGGTCGGATCCGTCTCCCTCCCGTCCTCCAATAGGGAGGGTATCCTCCATTAGGGAGGGTCGGGGGGCTCGGTCCTCCCCGGTCTGATGGTTTGTCGAGCTTTGGCTCCCGCTCAGCTCCTCTTGTGCAGAATGATGCTGAGCGGCAGCCATAATGAAATAGAACGTAAGGTTATGTATATAACCAAGTTCTATGAATTATGGTGACGCTCAGCATCAGGACGCCGCTGCGGCCCTTGATCTCGCCTTGTGGTGAACGTTTGGGAAGGAGGCGAGTAGGTGACCACACACCTGCTTATGAAGGTAAGCGGAAATGGGTGTGGCCAGACGAATGTTGGGATGTAAAGGTACATTGTGGAATTTTTTATTCAGTGCTCGTGCACGAAGTGAAGTGCGTGCAGAATGATGCTGAGCGTCACCATAATTCATAGAACTTGGTTATATACATAACCTTACGTTATTGCTCGTTTACATCATTATCAAATAAAAGAAAAAAATATTCGGGAGGCACGGAAGAGGAGGGGAATGCTGGAATACGAAGGGAAACCAGTCCAAATCTTTGAAGACTACTGTCCTGAAGTCGTGGAGCAGCACTCCCGCTACAGAGATGTCATGGGCCCACTCTACAAGCTAGGTCTCAAGCCGTCCCTTCAGTACCCTGCGAGGCTGTTCATCACGACCAAAGACGATACCGATTCCTTCGCCTGAGGATGCCGCTGCCTTCTTGAAGACCCAGGATGATGAGGCCACGACACCGTCCTCACCATTCCGTAGTATGCGATAGTAGCCTGTCTTTGAGCCGTTAGCACTTCGTTATGGCTAATACGCCGAGCGGCGTCATATTATTCTCTATTTCTCAGTTTTTATAAATATGGTTAATAAAAACCATAGATGCTTTATTTAAATGTTTCTCGACATCTGACATAAGGGGGGTTCGGTCGGTTCTGTTTTGTATAACTATTGCATGATGTTTTTATACATCCACTATATGCTGGGGAGATAAGCGCTAGCTTTGTTTAAATGATCTATGACTTTTATGCGTGTCACTTACGCCTCGTCATGACTTGGCTTAATACCTCCGTGGGACCGTGTAGCGGTTATTATTATTATTTTTATATATTATTCTGTGTGTGTGTACATATTTTTATTGGGCCTCAAGGATCCATCAATGTTTCAGATACGTTCTGCTAACCACACACACGGCATATATTCGCGTCCACGGCCAGCGTCATCATCTGCGGTTCATCTGTTGTTGACCTACTAGTACGATAAAAAGTCAGACGAACTGTTGCACAGCGCCTCTTCTGACACGGCGGTCTAATTGCACTATGACAATGCTGCAAGATTCTGTGACCTCTACTCTATGCGAATCATAGGAAACAACGGACTTCACAGCGGAGCATCGCCCTCCTCTGGCCTGGTGGACGCACTGCACATGCATGCAGTACACATGTAGAACATTTCAACTGCCATGATTCTATCCATAGTGACATCACAGGAAACAACGGACTTCACAGCGGAGCATCGCCCTCCTCCGGCCTGGTGGACGTATTGCACACGCATGCAGTACACATGTAGAAAGTTTCAACTGCCATGATTCTATCCATAGTGACATCACAGGAAACAACGGACTTCACAGCGGAGCATCGCCCTCCTCTGGCCTGGTGGACGCACTGCACACGCATGCAGTACACATGTAGAAAGTTTCAACTGCCATGATTCTATCCATAGTGACATCACAGGAAACAACGGACTTCACAGCGGAGCATCGCCCTCCTCCGGCCTGGTGGACGCACTGCACACGCATGCAGTACACATGTAGGTAGTATACCCCCCCCCCCTTCTTTTGCAATAGTTTTAATTCTAGTTTTTTTTTCTTCTTCTTGTTTAAACTTAGCCATGTTCTTATAAGGTTTAATGTGAATTTACTCTACGTTTTGAGGCAATTTTTGTGTGGCAAGCAACCACTGAGAGAATAATCTACTTATGGTAGGTTTGAGGGTTTTAGGCCCTATGGTAATATACATAGGGTTGTTGTGGTTGATATGCTCGGTCAGGGGATACCGGATAAGTATTTTGAAGGGGGGGAGGGGGGTGGGAATGGGGGATTGTGTGTTTTTTTGTTTTTCTTTTCAGTCGACTGTTTTATGTTTGTTTTTATGCTCACGCTCGGATCTCAACAGGACCTTAACATATGGATATATATCTATTATGGTGTGCTACTCCAGACGAATGACACTCAGGCATACTGCATCCTGTTTAGACTATGGCTAATTTAAATATCTTGATTTCATCATAAACGCACAAGCGTATTAACACTTTAAGGACCAGCCACGAGTTTATACGTGTTTCGGTGCCATGTGTTTGTGGACCAGAGGCACGTATATAGCCGTGGCATTTGTTATTGCTGTTATTCCATTTTAATAACCGGCTCAAGGTCCCCGACCGGCTCTGCAGATCTACCCTCGTCTGTGGAATCGAGAACATGCAATACCGGCCAGATCCTCTTAGGGGGCGCCATCGCTCCACTGCAGTATGCCCTGTGGGCGAATATAATTTTTTTTCTTCGAATGGAGTATCATTGTAGCCGGATCCTGACCCAGCACAATGTACTGTGGATCACATTTCGAATCGCAGATTTCACCATGGAATAATGGGATTTATCATCAGCCAATAGACATATCGATCTACCAGATGCCGATCGATAAAGGGGAAATGCTGGGGGGTATCCCACGGGCTCACGGTAAGACCTTTTTCACCTAAATTACAGCCGGATCGGAGCTTGCTGTGAAACGCAAGCAGCAGATCAGTGAATGTGGCTAGTTACACGGACACTGTTATTGGTAATCAATAATACTAAACAACGTCCCCCGCACCCCCCCCCCCCCCCTTTCATGCATACATGCTCTGGGACAGCCCGGATCATATGCAGTTTGAGTTATTTCTTTAGCATATATAAAACGGAAATGCCGTTGAATATAACGTTAGCAGTTATTAGCTCCATAACTAGCTTTCCAGAAAATATATGAGACAAAATCTGTGATAAAGCTTATATTCACGGCGCTATAAAATGACAACCTATTGATGCATTTTTTTTCTTCTTTAAGCCATTTTGAAGGGACGGTTTATGAACTCAATTGACAATGAGAATGGACAGATAGCAACACTATAAAGTATAGATATAGCTGTACAAAAAGACACCGGTCTGTTGACAAACCCTGGTCCTCAAGCACTATATTAGACGCATCCCAGCGGTCGCCAAAGTGTTAACATGGATGAAAAGACAACAGGTTGATGTGGCTCTTTTAAGTGAAATGCATCTTTTAATGGCTGACAATACAAAGCTGGCGGATAAAGTCTATCATAACATAAGCTCCTCTTCCTTTGGCACCAAGGCTCGTGGTGTAGCTATAGTAGCGAAACGGAAGTTGAATGTTAAATTATTAGACATATGGTCTGATGCAGATGGTCGAGTTACTATTGCCAAGATAGATTTCTTTAACAGGAAAATTGCTCTGGTAGCGGCTTACGCCCCTAATGTTTATGACGCTAACTTCTATGCTATACTCACTACAGCGATGCTGGATCTCCCTGAGTATTCATTTATAGTGGGTGCGGATTTTAATGCCATCTGGGATCCCTTGATTGATAAATCCAGTCACACCACAACCAATGACCAGAGACAGGCCTCTACGGCCCTACAGGCCTGGTCCAAGGACACAGGAGTCATTGATTTGTGGCGGTCGCTCAATCCAACTGCGCAAGATTTTTCCTTTTTCTCAGCAAGACACAAAACCTTTTCTAGAATAGATTATGTTTTTGCGTCGCCTAGACTATTTGATAGCTTTGATGTTGAATTGGGGCCCATTGCATTGTCAGACCACAAATATTTACTTCTAAAGGGTTCACTCAGTAGAATGACATCCCGGGCCCCAAGATGGCGCTTTAACTCGACACTGCTGAATAACAAGGAATTCAACCTGCAATTTAAAGAAAAACGTATTGAATTCCTGCAGTTTAATGCTGGATCGGTACCAGAGCATGTGAGCGGCGTAGCGCGTGAGCGGCGCGGGGAGCGGAGTGGGCGGTTTTGACGTAAGCAACGGAGTGGGTTTTAAAATGGGTCGGCGCGACTTCCGGAGCGAGAGTTCTCCTCCGCTCCAATCCGCTCCGGTCCGCTCAGAAACTGATGTAATATACATGTAGTACAATGCCAAAGCAACAGGTGGCGATGTACAAACATGAAGGCCATTTTCAACCAATGAGAAGGGTGAACCGTCACTCACATCCTGCTAGACCAAAGTAGAATCCGCCATTGTTGTTGTTGTTAGCTTACATGCTAATGTGAATGGCAGCGACCATAGCATTGTGGCTAGGCTAGCTACCATCGCTTAGTAGAGCTAGTTGAATGGATATAAACGTTATTCAACATTGCAGAATGGCTACAATTACAATACGGCTCAATACAAACAATTGTTAAGGGGCCCAGGGGGTGTAGACTGTTGTAGTTTGGTCAAATCAAGCTAATTTACACCATGCTCCAAAAAAAAGTATCTGCTGAGCGAGCTGTGGAGCGGGGAGCGCTTGATTCGTAAATGAAGGTGAGCGGTGAGCGAGCGGTGAGCGACTTGGGGGCGGGGTCAACATGAGCAATTAGCGGAGCGGAACAAGCTGTCTAGAGCGAAGAGCGGATTTCTCGTCCGCGCCGCTCCGTTCACATGCTCTGATCGGTACAAGACCCCAGAATTTTATGGAACTCGGTTAAGGGTTTTATCAGGAGTAACACTACTCTCTTTGCCTCTAACCTCAGCAAGGAACGTCTCTCCAAATTGGTAGAACTGGAAGGGCTTCACTCCACGTTGTTCTCCTCTTTACAGCGCAACTACTCTGGTCGATTGGAGTTTCAAATTAAAATGTTGAAAAAGGAGATTAACTCCATCTTAAGACAACAATCTGAATTTCAAATGCACAGAACAAGACAACATTATTACTTTCATGGCTCTAAACCTAGTCACCTACTACAGTAGCTATGAAGATACCGGCCAGCGAACAATTTGCGGATATCCCTGCCATTAAGGACCAACAGGGGAAGGTTACCACGACCCCAAGAAAATCAACGAGCCTTTTCGTTCATTTTATTCCAACCTGTACGAGTCAGAAGTGATCTTCGATCATAATAAGCTGGAGGAATTTCTTGATCAAATTAACTTACCACAACTCTCAGAGGATGACGCTAAACGGTTAGATGCACCTATTACACTAGAGGAACTTAGGGAGGCGATTGCTGACTTGCAAAGTGGTAAGGCCCCTGGCTGGGACGGTATTCCGCCCGAACTGTACCTCTCATTCTGGGATGTACTTGGACCCCTATTACTTGATATGATTTTACACTCAATCAAAGAGGGAAACTTTTCCAGGGATGTCAATATGGCACTCATATCTGTCCTACTTAAGAAAGATAAGTACCCCATCAAATGCGGCAGCTATAGACCCTTAAGCCTCCTTGGAACCGATCTCAAGCTGTACACTAAGGTGCTAGCCATCCGACTTCAAAAGCATATGACATCTCTAGTTCACCCTGATCAGACAGGCTTCATAAAAGGCCGCCTGATCACGGATATTAGACGGTTACTGCATGTGATAGATGCCAGCAAGGATGCCGTGACCCCTACGGCTGTCATATCCTTAGACGCGATGAAGGCCTTTGACAGATTGGAGTGGTCTTATTTATGGGCAGTACTTAGAAGGATGGGGTTAGGTGAAGGGTTCATCCATATGATCAAAGTGCTATATACAGGTCCATCGGCCATGATTTTAACAGGTAAACTCTGCTCGCCACTCTTCCCCGTATCGCGCTCGTCCAGACAGGGTTGTCCTCTTAGTCCCGGACTATTTGCTCTATCCCTCGAACCTTTAGCTCAGTACATAAGACAATCCCAGACCATATCACCGATCTCAATTAAGGGCACACAGCATCACATCAGCTTATATGCAGATGATGTACTCTTGTTCATGCAGAACCCCGCCACCTCCCTACCTCATCTTCTCAAAGTAATAGATGATTTTGTCTATCGGGATTTAAGATCAACTGGCCAAAATTGGCCTTCCTTCCACTCAATGTGACTGCGAAGGCTACCATCCTCCCAGCAAATATACTCATGGTAGAACACTTTAAATGTCTTGGAGTTGAAATATTCCCCACTATAGGCCAGACGGTAAAGTATAATTACTCCGGCTTGCGAGACAGGATCACAGATGACTTCAGCAGGTGGTCAAAATAAAAAAAATCATTACAGGCCAGAGCGTCAATAGTTAAGATGAATGTTTTTCCCAGAATTAACTTCATCAGCTCCATGTTGCCGTCACCCCCCCCCCCCCCCCCCCCCCCCCCCTGCTGGTTACTGGCAAAAACTCCACTCTGCTGCATATAAATTCATTTGGAACAACAAACGCCCACGATTAAAAAGATCCACTGCACAGAGAAATAAAACCAACAGGGGTTTAGCCTTTCCAGACTTCAAATATTACTTTAAAGTGTTCTCTTTAAGACCACTGATCACCTGGTTTGATTATCAAACAGCGGTATCCTGGAGACCATTGGAGAAGATAGTGGCCCCACATAGACTGCAGGATATAGTGTACACCAACATATCAATTAAGCAATGCAACTTAAGATTTGGCCCTCTTATTACACATGTGATCCGGATTTGGCGTGACACACTGAAAATGTGTACTACTACTAACCACCATAAATGGCACATGCATTCTCCCCTATTTAATAACAATTTACTCCTTTTTGGACAACAACCTATCAGATACCCTGGTTGGGAAAAGAAAGGCATACACACATTGGGGGATATCTTCAATGACTCTGGTCTCCGCTGTTTTCAAGATATATCCAACCAATTTGACCTCCCCAGTTCCTCCTTTTTCTTCTATTTACAAATAAGAGCAGCTCTGAAGGCTCACGGCGTCCCATGGGATGCTCCACTTGAGCACCACAGGTTTCACAAATTATTTTATGACAAGGAGACGTCGAGAGGCTTCGTCTCTGACTTTTATCGCCACTTACTTACGTCCTCATATAAGGTCCTTCCCCTAGACTCGGTTTGGAGGAAGGATATCCCAGAGCTGGAGGTAGATTTTGATTGGGATGCAGTCTGGGGAAATGTTCGGCTATCATCACGCAACCCAGATCACCAACAGATTAATCTTAACTTTGTTCATAGGACTTACCTGACCCCTAGACGATTGTACCTAATGGGTCTCAGACCTGACTCTCGATGCTCCTTGTGTTCAAACGGTGCTTTTGGTACATATATGCATATGTATTGGGAATGCCCTCCTGTTGAGACTTTTTGGGAAAATGTTACCACTCAATTATCAGAGATTTTATCTCTGACCATACCGACACTGCCTTCTGTACTGTTGTTGAATGATGTTTCTCAGTTATCAACCTCTGTAGATGTAAAGAGACTCATTTTGGCGGGTCTTACAGCTGCCAAAAAGTTGATAGCGTCACACTGGATTCAACCGGATAAAATGTGCCCGAAGGTATGGATTCTCACCTATCTCGATGTGATTTATCTAGAGATATCTACTGCGCGGATTTTAGGTGTTAATGAAGCCAGCATCGCAGTCTTGGTAGCTGTGGTGGATAAGATAAAGGAACGCATATAAATTTGGAGTTTTCTGGTGTTGAATGAAGTAGTGGATGTATAGCCCACGTTGGGGTCCTGGGGGGGGGGGTGTCCATGGTATTGTATTTATTATTTTTGTCTTTTAGTCTATTTTCATTCTGATTTAAATTACTGCTGTCATTATTATTATTTCTGTTATTGTCCTGTGAGTTATTGTTGATTATTACTGTTACTGTATTGTTTGTCTTGTGTAAAAAAAGAGAAAATAAAAAACATTTGTTAAAAAAAAAAATTGCGAGTGACCCCCCTGCACAAAAAGAGCAGCCAATTAGACCCAGGCAACTACCGCCCTGTGTCTATTCTTACCTCCATCTCGAAAGTCATGGAAAAAATTGTCTACGAACAGGTTGAAAAGTACCTTGCGGAAAAAAATCTAATCTACGAATTCCAATCTGGCTTCAGAACATCCCACTCCAAGGGCGGCTGAGTGGCGCAGTGGGCAAGGCGCTCGCCACTAACTCAGGAGATGCTGGTATCGAGCCCAGCTCTCGCCGTTGCTACCGGCTTGGCCGTCATCATACTAACACAATTGGCAGTGTTAGAGGGTGGGAAAGCCGGTGGGTGGGGATTGGACGTTGTGGAGAGCGACTCCTACAGGTCAGTTGGGCGACGCCGGTGCGGCAGAAACAGGAAGTATCGGGGGCAGCGTGAGCCTCCCACGCGTTACTCCTCGCCACTGAGAGTTCGAGCTGCTGCGGTGAAAAGATGCGTCAGGCTGCCTCCTCGTGTACCGGAGGGGACACGTGATGCAAGGCTTCTATCCTCACTACAGCCGACCAGTGGGAGGCATAGTCTAGCAACGTTCAAGACAGGGGAGGGAAGAATTGGAAATACGAAATTGGGATGGGAGAAAAATAGAAAATGGGGAAAAAAAGTGGATAAAAAAAAAGAACACCCCACTCCACTGACACATGCCTTCTCTATTTGAACGACCACATCAAACAAGAGGTGGATGCGGGCAAAAATACTGCGGCATGGTCATGCTGGACCTAGACCTAGTCTATCAGTGAGCTGGATGCAATCCTACCTGGAGGGGAGAGAACAGATGGTGGAGGTAAACGGTACTCTATCCCCCCCCCCCCTCACAGTGAGCTGTGGTGTTCCACAAGGAAGCATTCTAGGACTGCTACTGTTCCTAATTTATGCAAATGACATGTCGTCAGCTTGTGACTGCAACTTGTTCTTGTTCGCGGACGACTCAGCCCTGCTAGTCTCTGACAAGAACAAGTTACAGGTTGAAAAAACCCTCAGCTCAGAACTCGGCAGAATCTGCACCTGGCTCACTGATAACAAACTATTATTACACCTGGGTAAAACAGAGTCCATTCTCTTCGGATCAAATAACAAACTCAGCAAGACCGACGGCTTCTCAGTTACAGTCAGTGGGTGACAATATTGTCACAAGGAAAGATGAAATTACATACCTGGGTTCCATCCTAGAGGCAAATCTTTCCTGTGACAAAATGGCATCCAATGTAATAAAAAAAAAGTCAACCAACGAACTAGATTCTTGTACCGGATCTCCTCTCTGGTAAACAAGAATACCCTGAAGACTCTGGCAGGAGCACTCATTCAAGGGTACTACGACCAGTGGTGCAGTGGCAAATTGACAGTAGGTCAAACGCTCCATGCGCGTGCGCGTGCGCGTGTGCGCGCGTGTGCGCGCATGCAGTTTTTTTTGGCTGCTCTCGTCCTGCAGCTGGATACTATTGCCTCACAGCGCGGCCGTCAGCGCGCGGCCCAGAGAGCGCCGCTGGCTCTGCGGCTCTGCAGCTGCATGCTTCTCCGGGAGTCCGGTTGGATAATGCCATGTAAGAAGCGAGTGCGCGTACTTCAGCCTCAGTGAGCGAGGTATAACGCCGTGTCGTATATTTCTAAATGAAAACATGAATAAATGCAAGTGAAAATGTACAAGGTAATGATTAGAAAGACAAAATTGGCTATAGTGAAGCTTGAGAGGGAGATCAGCCCGCACTCAGCCAATGCACCGACAATCTGGAGGGCAAAAGACTGTTTATGATGTTAATGCACATTCCACTGGTTAGCAGCTGTGGTTTAGGCCACCTCCAACTGAAAAGCGAGGAGATCATTCTCGTTGAAACAGGAACTAAAAACTCAGAATAACCGGTGAGATCATAAAAGGTCATATTTACCCTAAGTAAGGACTTTCAAGTTACAACACGGCAGCTGCTGACTAACCCAGAGGTCAGAAAGGTGACACAGGCTATTTGGAAATATATACTAAAAGATTTAGCAATTTCATAGGTTACATGTAGGCATAAACTATTAGAATAACTTAGTCACAGTAAAGAATAAAAACTCTTAAATATTAGAAGGTAAAACTATACAACTATTGGTCACATTATTTAATCAGTAAATAAGGTGTTCTATTAAAGAACCCAATAGGCACATGGTTTGTTATCTGGGCACTGTCTGAAAAAGTAGTCTGGTTCTTATCTAGACTATGTAAACCTTTTAGTCACAAGCATGATGTTGTATTACTCAGTGAAAAACTACCCTCTCATTAAGTAATGATTAAAGTGTCAGCAGATTCAAACTGTGAAAACCGTTGTCAGAGGACCCAGGAGGTTGTGTCAGCGAAACATGTGGTCACAGGACACCCTCAGACAGGTTTCTGCTGGAATGTGGACCAAAATAAGAAAAGCGTATGGACGTGAACAGGCAGGCAGGGTCTCCCCCCCCCTCTCGCTCTCTGTCTCCCCCTCCCCCTCTCTCTCTCTCTCTCCTCTGATAAAAAGGGCGGATGGCGACTCATTAGACACACGACTCACACCAGAAGGAACCTGGAGAGACACGTCAGACACACCCGGTGACACTCAGAGGAGACGGAGAAGGATCCCTGCAGAGCCAAGCCGTGACACAGAGGGACTGAGACCCGATGACAGACGAAATCGCTTCGCATCAGGAGAAGCGCTGACACACCAGAAAGGACCTGAAGACCCAGAGACATGGGGACAGACGATGACAGAGATCGCATCGCAACTGGAGCGCTGAAAACCTCCACAGACAGAGGGAGACTCGCCACTCAGGCTACTGAAGAGCCGATGACTCAGAGAGCCATTGAGACCAGATGACCGAGCCGAGGTTCATAGCGGACTCCGCCGATACGAAATCAAGCACTCCCTGCCTGATCGGCGAGGAGACCAGGTTGTCTTGACAACCAGACCAGCGAACCACAAGAGAGGACTCGGTGTTGGCCATGGACAACCTGAGACAGCGAACAGCACCGAGAGACGATAACAGCCAAATGAAAGAGACAATTAGATTGAACCAAAGAGACGATGTACTGTTTTAATTCCTAAAGCTGTTTTATTAATAAACAACCGCCGCCCGTTGATTTTGACCATATCGTCAGTCTCCTCTTACTTGAAACCGAACATCTGAAAATACCTAAACCAATGCAGAGAGAAGGGTGATATAGAACACTATACGATCAATGAACTTAGATAGAGATACATGAATGAAGAAAAGACACTTCAGCCGTTATACCGAGTTATACCAGCACTGCACCACTGACTACGACTATGCTTGCACCTCATGGTACATGGTATATACTCTCTTTTTTAGACGCTTTTTTGTATCACAAACAGTACTGTATTTGTAAATCTGGTATATCATAAATGTATAGATGTAGCAGTACTGTCTATCTGTATGTCATGTTAGTCATATATGTTATGATGAATTGAAAATGGGGGACCCTAATGTAAACAAGACGAAAGTCTTTCTCTGGTCTGCATCCCCTTAACAATTGTGTGTATTGAGCTGTACTGTATTGTACCCATTCTGCAATCTGTTAATACAATTTTCAATCAATCAATCAATCAATCAATCAATCAACCAAAGCACCTCAAAGGCGCTAAAACAAGATTGCAAACATCACAAAACAAACTGGTCAGACTACTACTTGACCTTACTCCTAGAACCCACCTCACCCCTGCCCACTTTGACTACCTAGGATGGCTTAGAGTAGACGACAGAGTACAGCAACTTGCAATGGGCCTGGTCTACAAGATACACTACACCACAGGTACCCATGTAGATGTCGAAATACTTCCCAAAGGTCAGTGAATACCACGCCCACAACACCAGAGGGAGTTCCACAAATCTTGTGCAACCCAGATTCGGCACAAATAAGGGACTAAACACATTTCGCAACTATGCCACAACAATGTGGAACGCCCTACCCACAGCCGTAAAAAAGATGTGAATCCCTACCCACATTCAAAACCGCTCTTAAAGAGCACCTACGGGAGGCTGCAATTCGAAACTGGCCATCGTAAATGTCCAACCCCCCCCCCCCCCCCCCCCCTAATAGACAGTCTCCTCCCATCATATGTATATATGTATATATTCTGTTAGGATCTATGGGTAACAGTACTGTATATTTGCATATCGTATATGTCACAAATGTAACAGTATATACCTGTATGTCATGTATATCCTATGCCATAAAGGTCATGATGTCATGTTGTGTATGTCATAAATGTCTATGAATTGAAAATGGGGGACCCTGATATGTAAACAAGACAAACGTCTTTCTCTGGTCTGCATCCCCTTAACAATTGTGTGTATTTGTGCCGTACTGTATTGTACCCATTCTGCAATCTGTTAAATAAAGTTTTCATTAATTCATTCATTCAAACTAATGGTGTAACACTATTTTGGGATATTACTTTGATTCATTGTGCAGCTAACACTATTCTGTTCTGTAAAAGTAGCATACACTCCAGTTTAGGACTCGGCACCTGCAGAGCCTCTAAGAGCTCTATGATTCCAAACACTGCCGTCTGTGTGACTCTCCAAGTGCAAAGGGGGTTGTCCCCCGGAAAGGTTCTCACCAACATACACACGTTGATGAGTGACATGAGTGACCCCTGCTGATTGGAATTAGCCTGTGGTTCTGTGGGTGGTGTCACTAAAACACAGCTTTCTCTCTGAGATTATTTTTGAAATGTAGTATAATTTGGCTGTTAAATTATACATATTCTTAATAACTATTAACTCCCAATTTGGAATTCAGGAGGAAAGCATTTAGAGAAAATCCTCTAGTGACCGTAACTAGGAAAACATTAAAGGGGACCAGTTGTCTGTGGCCATGCAAGGCAGCTGTGCCTACGAAGACAATGAAATGGTAATAATAAAACCTTGGTCACTGTTTCTACATTTAGAAACAGTAGCCTATTTGAATTTCTAGATTAAAAGTTCACACGCCGAGGAGCCTCAAAGACTTTGCCAACAATGAGACCAGTTGGTCACGTCAGTGAGGAGTCTCAGGCCAGGATGTGAAATTAAGATATATGGTAGCTGAGACCCAAATTGGTCCCAGCTGTGTAAAGAAGACCAGGTGGTAATATTAGAATGCATATTCTATGATGGGAAAATGTTTTTAAATGTATTTTTACAGGGATATGATTCACCCCCGAAGACTCAAACAATGATTCGGCCAATGACGGTGTTAACATTCAAATCACATGTATACGTGATAAACAGCTAAATCAACACAGTGTTGTGTGAGCAGACTAGGCTGCTCTTGAAAATCACTTAAAATATAATCATGAAATAAAGCTTCTGGTTGAATCAAGCATTATAAAAAGGTTATTTAAAGTATTACATCTTCAAAGTATTATGTGGGATAAAGTATATATCTTTTAAGAATAACTCATTCTGTAACTAATGCAAGTAATCAGAAAATGCTGTGAGTAGCTGGAAAGGGAGACCAAGGCATTTGCATACAAGCAGGCTCATCAGCTGTTTCTCTCAGAGGTGTGAAAAGCTCAAACTTCTGCTGGGGCCCAAAGACCACAGGAGGAGGAAGGAGATAATGTTTAGTGATTAGGACACATTAGAAATGTATTTTTCTATATTCATATACAATTATCCCTGAAATGATGTGTTTAACCAGGGAAACATTTTGATAGTAAACTTGGAGTGGTATATAGCCAAATGTACAGGATTAAGGGAGGTCAAGTGATTTTTACTAAAGTGCAAAACTATTGTGTGAAATAATTAAGTTTGAGTATCAATTGTAACTGGTTGAATTAGTATAATTTAAGATAATTATTTAGAAAAGCTCTGTTTTAAAGAAATCTAGGTAAATAAGTTTAAAGGGGAAATGCATTGCTATTCCTAGCACTATATGGGCAACTTTACACAATTCATGTGAGTCTATTGAAGACATCTGTAATTTTTTTTTATTTTTTTTAATTCATTGTTTTATATTTCTAATCAAGTACTCAAAACGATAGGTTATGTATATAACCTAGTTATATTAGTATTGGCTGAGCGTCCCGCTCTGAGCCTTATGAGATACCCCTTATCTCCTATGGTACCTATTGTACCCCAACGAACAACTAAATGCACCCACACCTGAAGGAGCCCCCGCCCCTATGGAGGCGTAGCCTATATAACCATGACTCTGGTCACCAAACACTCTTCCTCGCCAAATCTCGTTCCAGGAAAAGATCCCTCAAGAGGGAACTCAGGGCCGCGCAGAGCGGGACGCTCAGCCAATACTAATATAACTAGGTTATATACATAACCTATCGTTATATATCATATTTGCTTATCGCGTCCCGCTCTGAGCCTTATGAGATATGGGTTAGAGCGGACGCGAGACCCGACAGATGTACCCCCTGAGGATCCGTAAGCCCACATCAAGGGGTGCGGGGAGCCCTGTCACCCCATCCCTCCTAGTGAAGGGGGGGCGCAGTCAACTTCACCTGAATGCGAACAAGAGGGAACTAGAACCCCTTGAACACACCGCACAGGCGGAACCACGTGTGACTCAACACACTGTGGCCCATACCCACACACTCCTGCTACCCTACCAAAGGACGGGAAGCAGGAAGGCCACAGACCCCAGAACCGCCTGGGAGACAGAACCCCCGGTCATGTCCATGAGGTAAAACCTTACAAAGGGGCCCGGGGAGGACCATGAAGCTGCAGCACAGATGTCCTCCACCGAGGCCCCACCCAGGAGAGCGGCAGAGGCAGCCACCCCACGATTGGAGTGCGCCCTGACGCCCCCAGGGGGATCCTGCCCAGCCAACGTGTAGCAGAGGGCAATGCCCTCACACAACCAATGGGACAGGCGCTGTTCGATAGTGCCTTACCGGCATGAGAACCACCGTGACAGACAAAAAGCTGAACGGTGACCCCGAGGTCCTGAGTACGGCTGAGGCAATTCCCAAAGCACGGACCGGACATGACAGGTGAAGGCCCGCATCTAACTCACCACCGTGAGGAGGCGGATGAAACGCCTGAACCACAATATTCCTGGAGCGGAAGAACTCCGGATATTTACAGGCACGAAGGCAGGATTAGGCCGCAGAGTGGCACCGCAATCGAAACGAAAGACAGGCACTCTGGGCGTACCGAGAGAGCACAAAGCACACCCACACGTCAGCGGAGGTGACGGCCAGCAAGAACGCGGTCTTGAACGACAGCTGTTCCAACGGCGCCTGCTCGAGCGGCTCAAACGGGGCCAAGGACAACCGACCGAGGACCAGTTGAAGATCCCAAGTCGGAGCCCAGGAGCGTTGCACCGGCTTAACGCGTCGAGCGCCAAGCAGGAAACGCTTCACAAGAGGGTGGCTGAACAAGACATCCCCTCAAACCCCTCATGATAGGAGGATATAGCTGCTGCATATACCCTCACCGCGCATGCGCATTCTGGATGGTAACACCATCAGGATCAAGAACCTGCGCCCCTCAACGTACCCGTCCCAACAACTGACCTAACAGATGTATGGGGAAGAATCCCTGGCGGCACGGCATCGGTCCCAGACCTGCCTGGCTATGTCCAGACGTAATCCTCACCCGTCAGGATGAGGACCGCCCCGCGACAGTACACCTGCACCCACATTCTCCCTGCCGGGGATGTGGGGAGCCCTCAGGCCGCGCAGATGGAGGACGCCCATAGCCAGCCGCCCGCCGCCTGGTGCAGACAGGGGGAGCGTACTCCTCCCTGTCTGTCGATACACGACACTGACGTCGTATCGTCCGTCCTGATCAACACCATTTGTGGACCAGAAGGACCGCTTTCAACACCAACACATTGAACGTAGCGCAGACCGGGCAGCATGGTTTGCCAGCTGCCCCCTACTGCGTTGGCCCGACGCGTCACCAGCGAGGGAGGCGTCGGTGAAAACGCGACGTGAGACAGCGCCGTAACCGTCCTAGGACAGAACCTCCCGAGCGTGTTGACAACACGCTCTGAGAGGGATGCCCATAGCCCTCCAACCGTTGACTGGGAAGAGGAGTACTCTACATCCAGTCTACAGCAACCCCAGGCTGGTAGAGACCTGCCTGGTACGAGACCTGACGATCCACCTTGACCGCGAAGGACCAGAACGTCATCAGGGCAGAACACTCCGTAACCCCTGACGACGCAGAGGCCCCAGTGCGGCCTCCACGCACTTGGTGAAGATGCGGGGAGCCAGAGAAAACCGAACGGCAGCCTCTGGTACTCATACGCTAACCCTGCAAAGGAAGCGTAGGTAAGCCCTAGGATGGAAGATCGGAGATGCGCATACGCATCCTACAGGTCTATGGAGGAGAACCAGACCCCCACCTGACAGTGTTCAACAGGTAGGAGACGATCCAAAAAATGCTGAACCTTCCCATGGGACAGGTCCAGCCTGGGTCTTACACCCCTCCCTCCCGACTTCTCAGGCAGAGAACACCAGGAGGAGAACGCCACGACGATGGCTTGCTTCGTCCACAGAGATTGGATCTCGTTGACCAGAGCTGTCACTGCTGGAGACCCTGACAATAGGGTCTGTACCAAACCTGAAAACGGGTGGGGTTGTGTAAACACAAGTCCCCGCCTCAGCGTTCTCTCCATCCACCTCGACATATGGTACTGCCGTAGTCATATGTGATGACACTCCCAACGCACCCGCCGTCACGTGGCGCAGGTCCGCCAGGAACTGTAGATAGTTGGCCCGGTCCCCCCGCTGTGCGTAGCCAACCCTGGAACCGTGCGAGCAGCGCGTTCCGTGTCGGGACATCTGACCCTGACACCACCCACGAGGCAATCGCACCCAAGGGGGGACCCCGACAGAAAGGGCCGGTCTGATACGGGGGGCTTCCGATGAAAAAAGCCCCCCCACTGAACACCCCTCCAGAACATGCTGAGGAGTTGTTCTGCAGCCGGACATGCAAGGTGTAAGGACCCCATGGGTTCCTACACACCGTAGCCCTGCAGTGATATTACTACCACCCCAAATCACGCGTGCCTGCGACCACTGCCAATATTTCAGGAGTGGGAGGCACCAACATGATACCTGGCCTGGCGAAGGCGAGGCCGGGGAAGCCCGCACTGTGTGCCTCAAAAGGTTTCGAGCCCCCCTGCTGACAACACTTAAGTTGACAGACGTAACACCAGGCTCAACCAACACAGCTTATGGTGTGGGAGCCGCTTGACAGCACAACATTCTCACGGACAGACCCAGGCTCAGCCATCAACTGGGTGTCAGCCCCTGTCCCCATGAGAAGCGAAAGGGGGGCCGCCCACGCTTCAACAAAGGCACGCGGCCCGCAGCCAAAGGAAACAATCAGAGCCCACTTTTTCCGCTGGTGTTGGGGAAGGGAGTGATCGGAGAGCGGGCTGCTCGCGGCAGGACGGTGACGGCTTGTTTGTTCAAGCCGAACCCATCCTACATGGCCGATCCCTCGGCCGCCAAGGCTGTCGGCCTTGTGGACACCTGTCGAATCAACGCCCAGGATACCTCCGGCGGGGGAAAACATGGCCGCCTGTCGAGGGCCTCGTCATCGCCGCTGACGAGGCCGTGCTCTCTCTTCTTCTGGCTGCGCGGTGTGAGGCGGTGTAGGGCCTAGGACAATACCGCCCGCGCTCCAGCAGAAGACCAAAATCCCCTGCGGAGAGGGGAACCCTGAGCGGTTATAACTTGCGGCTGGGTCAAAGCTAATAACGTCAACAACCTCACGCGATGTGTCGACGTCGGCTGGCCCTCAAGGCCCCACCACCAGACACCATTTTTTTTAATAGAAAAAAACAGCAATTCGAACACAGTTCTAATCGCTGCCAATTCCATACCGTGGCGGTACAGGCTTTAACAGCCCACCAGCCACTCGCCAGGCCGACCCACCCATGGCGTCGGCCGGGCGGGGCACTGTTTCAATATGTTAAAAACAAAGGACTGATGTTAACACGGAGCACCAGTGGTGGTTGCAAACAGCAACCTCCACTGTGGTGTGCACCATGAAAGGGTTAAATGAATAAAAGAACTAAACCACAAAATACTGTAGAATGAGCAAACCCATATACACAACGTTAAGGGGAGGCGGACCAGAGCGAACTAGTCCCGCCTTCATTCAAAATATTCACAACAGCACACCAGCCCTAGCTTAGCCCATTTACCAAAAAAGGTAAACAAAGCCCCCCCCGCACTACTCCCCCAGTATACCGATTGACCGTCAGTATGAATGGTTGAAAGGAGAGAAAGCTGTAGCAAGACAGACCTTCTCATAGCAGAGTGACAGAACGAAACAATAGCCCACTACACAGGGCCGCCTCAGGGGGTGGGGGGCCTCGCATTTAAATGTGGGTGGGAGAGAGAGAGAGAGAGTTAGAGAGAGAGAGAGTTAGAGAGAGAGAGAGAGAGAGAGAGAGAGAGAGAGAGAGAGAGACAGGCCGTTATTGATAAGGCCCCCTCTCTCTCTCCCTCCCTCTCTCTTTCTTTTTTTCTTTCTTTCACTCTCTCCCTCTCCCGTTCGGGTGTGTGTGCCGCGCGGCAGGTCCCCCCCCCCCTAAGTGCTCCAGAATGCTCTCTATCTCTCTCTCTCTCTCTCTCTCTCCCACCCACATTTAAATGCGAGGCCCCCCACCCCCTGAGGCGGCCCTGTGTAGTGGGCTATTGTTTCGTTCTGTCACTCTGCTATGAGAAGGTCTGTCTTGCTACAGCTTTCTCTCCTCTCAACCATTCATACTGACGGTCAATCGGTATACTGGGGGAGTAGTCCTCCAGTAGTAGTCCTCTGCCGCAGTATGAGGAAGTGGTTTCCACTCGCTGTGTAGTCAGTCTAGGTGTGGGCGGGCATTAGCTACAACCACAGAGCCAATCACATCACTGTCCGCTACCCAGAGCCTGAGTGATGTCACTCAGGCCTTCAAATCAGGATGGCCTAATTTACTGGAGCAGGAAATGGTCTGAGCTGAATCAGAGCAATCCGCCAATATGGTATTTAGACACTAAAACACATTGATACTAACTCCTATTACTATAATACAATGCTAGATACTGAAAAATGACATTTATAATGCATGTCACCTTTAATGAATAAGTCAAATAAGGTAATATAGATCTTGATACTCTGAACTGGAAATAACTCATGTGAATGTCAGCTTGGTGGTTTACTCTGGGACAAAACAAGTAATGTGTTATGTTGAAATATGTGTCTTTGAGAGAAGTACCTTAATATTCATATATCATGTGTAGTAAATGTAATGGTAACAATTATTTAGTTTTAAATTGAGAAATTGAAAGAAATGCTGTCTTCAGCAGGGCAGTTAGCGATAAGCCACGCCTACATTTTCAAACTGAAAACGAACTGTTTGTGGATTGGAGGAAAACCTGTTATGATGTCACTAGCTGTGATGTCATCAGCTGGACCCAGGCCTGCTATAAATACAGGGCCATCAAGACACTAGATCAGAGTTGAAAGAGAAGATGATGAAGACGAAGAAGGATACGTCGGACGGACTGCCCCATCGGTGAAGAATAAGCTATATCCACGTTGCCAAAGACGGGATACGATCAGCGGACATTTTTGTTAGATTAGTTTGGAGAACGCTGATTCAGACCTTAAATTGTTGTATCCAGTGTTTTTGAATGACAGCAAGTGTTTTCAAGAAGTCAGGAGCGCCTGTCTGGACATCCCATTCTTAACAAGAGTATACTTCTGGTTTGATAACAACGCGGGTACCTAGTATCCTTATCCGATACAACAGAAACACACCAAAGTATTATCTATTCATAGTTTTCTGCTTTCTGGTCATTTGGAGACACATTTTGTAAAACTGACACATTTATAAATACGGCGAGTGGCTGTAAATTGTATGTCAACACAAATGGGCAAGTACAAATTTTTTATTTAATTTTTTATTTGATATGAATACCTGTATTTGTCTTATCGTGTATTGTCCATGCTGTTATTATATTGTTTTTGCTACGGCTGTTTTGGCACAATCGAGACCAAAATGTTCCTCAGATAATTAATAAAGCATCTACATATCTCATACTCATACGCTAACCCTGCAAAGGAAGCGTAGGTAAGCCCTAGGATGGAAGATCGGAGATGCGCATACGCATCCTACAGGTCTATGGAGGAGAACCAGACCCCCACCTGACAGTGTTCAACAGGTAGGAGACGATCCAAAAAATGCTGAACCTTCCCATGGGACAGGTCCAGCCTGGGTCTTACACCCCTCCCTCCCGACTTCTCAGGCAGAGAACACCAGGAGGAGAACGCCACGACGATGGCTTGCTTCGTCCACAGAGATTGGATCTCGTTGACCAGAGCTGTCACTGCTGGAGACCCTGACAATAGGGTCTGTACCAAACCTGAAAACGGGTGGGGTTGTGTAAACACAAGTCCCCGCCTCAGCGTTCTCTCCATCCACCTCGACATATGGTACTGCCGTAGTCATATGTGATGACACTCCCAACGCACCCGCCGTCACGTGGCGCAGGTCCGCCAGGAACTGTAGATAGTTGGCCCGGTCCCCCCGCTGTGCGTAGCCAACCCTGGAACCGTGCGAGCAGCGCGTTCCGTGTCGGGACATCTGACCCTGACACCACCCACGAGGCAATCGCACCCAAGGGGGGACCCCGACAGAAAGGGCCGGTCTGATACGGGGGGCTTCCGATGAAAAAAGCCCCCCCACTGAACACCCCTCCAGAACATGCTGAGGAGTTGTTCTGCAGCCGGACATGCAAGGTGTAAGGACCCCATGGGTTCCTACACACCGTAGCCCTGCAGTGATATTACTACCACCCCAAATCACGCGTGCCTGCGACCACTGCCAATATTTCAGGAGTGGGAGGCACCAACATGATACCTGGCCTGGCGAAGGCGAGGCCGGGGAAGCCCGCACTGTGTGCCTCAAAAGGTTTCGAGCCCCCCTGCTGACAACACTTAAGTTGACAGACGTAACACCAGGCTCAACCAACACAGCTTATGGTGTGGGAGCCGCTTGACAGCACAACATTCTCACGGACAGACCCAGGCTCAGCCATCAACTGGGTGTCAGCCCCTGTCCCCATGAGAAGCGAAAGGGGGGCCGCCCACGCTTCAACAAAGGCACGCGGCCCGCAGCCAAAGGAAACAATCAGAGCCCACTTTTTCCGCTGGTGTTGGGGAAGGGAGTGATCGGAGAGCGGGCTGCTCGCGGCAGGACGGTGACGGCTTGTTTGTTCAAGCCGAACCCATCCTACATGGCCGATCCCTCGGCCGCCAAGGCTGTCGGCCTTGTGGACACCTGTCGAATCAACGCCCAGGATACCTCCGGCGGGGGAAAACATGGCCGCCTGTCGAGGGCCTCGTCATCGCCGCTGACGAGGCCGTGCTCTCTCTTCTTCTGGCTGCGCGGTGTGAGGCGGTGTAGGGCCTAGGACAATACCGCCCGCGCTCCAGCAGAAGACCAAAATCCCCTGCGGAGAGGGGAACCCTGAGCGGTTATAACTTGCGGCTGGGTCAAAGCTAATAACGTCAACAACCTCACGCGATGTGTCGACGTCGGCTGGCCCTCAAGGCCCCACCACCAGACACAATTTTTTTTAATAGAAAAAAACAGCAATTCGAACACAGTTCTAATCGCTGCCAATTCCATACCGTGGCGGTACAGGCTTTAACAGCCCACCAGCCACTCGCCAGGCCGACCCACCCATGGCGTCGGCCGGGCGGGGCACTGTTTCAATATGTTAAAAACAAAGGACTGATGTTAACACGGAGCACCAGTGGTGGTTGCAAACAGCAACCTCCACTGTGGTGTGCACCATGAAAGGGTTAAATGAATAAAAGAACTAAACCACAAAATACTGTAGAATGAGCAAACCCATATACACAACGTTAAGGGGAGGCGGACCAGAGCGAACTAGTCCCGCCTTCATTCAAAATATTCACAACAGCACACCAGCCCTAGCTTAGCCCATTTACCAAAAAAGGTAAACAAAGCCCCCCCCGCACTACTCCCCCAGTATACCGATTGACCGTCAGTATGAATGGTTGAAAGGAGAGAAAGCTGTAGCAAGACAGACCTTCTCATAGCAGAGTGACAGAACGAAACAATAGCCCACTACACAGGGCCGCCTCAGGGGGTGGGGGGCCTCGCATTTAAATGTGGGTGGGAGAGAGAGAGAGAGAGTTAGAGAGAGAGAGAGTTAGAGAGAGAGAGAGAGAGAGAGAGAGAGAGAGAGAGAGACAGGCCGTTATTGATAAGGCCCCCTCTCTCTCTCCCTCCCTCTCTCTTTCTTTTTTTCTTTCTTTCACTCTCTCCCTCTCCCGTTCGGGTGTGTGTGCCGCGCGGCAGGTCCCCCCCCCCCTAAGTGCTCCAGAATGCTCTCTATCTCTCTCTCTCTCTCTCTCTCTCCCACCCACATTTAAATGCGAGGCCCCCCACCCCCTGAGGCGGCCCTGTGTAGTGGGCTATTGTTTCGTTCTGTCACTCTGCTATGAGAAGGTCTGTCTTGCTACAGCTTTCTCTCCTCTCAACCATTCATACTGACGGTCAATCGGTATACTGGGGGAGTAGTCCTCCAGTAGTAGTCCTCTGCCGCAGTATGAGGAAGTGGTTTCCACTCGCTGTGTAGTCAGTCTAGGTGTGGGCGGGCATTAGCTACAACCACAGAGCCAATCACATCACTGTCCGCTACCCAGAGCCTGAGTGATGTCACTCAGGCCTTCAAATCAGGATGGCCTAATTTACTGGAGCAGGAAATGGTCTGAGCTGAATCAGAGCAATCCGCCAATATGGTATTTAGACACTAAAACACATTGATACTAACTCCTATTACTATAATACAATGCTAGATACTGAAAAATGACATTTATAATGCATGTCACCTTTAATGAATAAGTCAAATAAGGTAATATAGATCTTGATACTCTGAACTGGAAATAACTCATGTGAATGTCAGCTTGGTGGTTTACTCTGGGACAAAACAAGTAATGTGTTATGTTGAAATATGTGTCTTTGAGAGAAGTACCTTAATATTCATATATCATGTGTAGTAAATGTAATGGTAACAATTATTTAGTTTTAAATTGAGAAATTGAAAGAAATGCTGTCTTCAGCAGGGCAGTTAGCGATAAGCCACGCCTACATTTTCAAACTGAAAACGAACTGTTTGTGGATTGGAGGAAAACCTGTTATGATGTCACTAGCTGTGATGTCATCAGCTGGACCCAGGCCTGCTATAAATACAGGGCCATCAAGACACTAGATCAGAGTTGAAAGAGAAGATGATGAAGACGAAGAAGGATACGTCGGACGGACTGCCCCATCGGTGAAGAATAAGCTATATCCACGTTGCCAAAGACGGGATACGATCAGCGGACATTTTTGTTAGATTAGTTTGGAGAACGCTGATTCAGACCTTAAATTGTTGTATCCAGTGTTTTTGAATGACAGCAAGTGTTTTCAAGAAGTCAGGAGCGCCTGTCTGGACATCCCATTCTTAACAAGAGTATACTTCTGGTTTGATAACAACGCGGGTACCTAGTATCCTTATCCGATACAACAGAAACACACCAAAGTATTATCTATTCATAGTTTTCTGCTTTCTGGTCATTTGGAGACACATTTTGTAAAACTGACACATTTATAAATACGGCGAGTGGCTGTAAATTGTATGTCAACACAAATGGGCAAGTACACATTTTTTATTTAATTTTTTATTTGATATGAATACCTGTATTTGTCTTATCGTGTATTGTCCATGCTGTTATTATATTGTTTTTGCTACGGCTGTTTTGGCACAATCGAGACCAAAATGTTCCTCAGATAATTAATAAAGCATCTACATATCTCTTCTGTCAATTACTAATTTATTGTGCAATGCAGCCACAATGTGTTGTAGGAATCAAAATGTGCAAACCTACAACTATACTACTGGTGAATGGTAAATACAGAGGCATATTAGAATTAGCGCACATCTTGGTGGGTAGTCTAGCATAGATAAATTCTGCATGTTTTATACATCAGTAATACATAAATAATTATATGAATTACCGGTATATGTATTCTGTTTCAAAGATCCACCAAAATATGTCAAAGACAGTGTTAAAAGGTCACTGCAGGCCTATACACAAGTAGAAGGCCAATGTAGACCCATGCCCTTTAATATAATACATGCGTGCGCACTGAGTTAATCTCTTGACAGTTTATATTAGATTAGAATCTAATTTATTGTATAGCACAAGTACAGTACAGCGAAAAGAGGTGCAAATGTAACACAGTAAAGTGCAATAGTAATATACAATGTACAGGGGATTAAACTGGGTAGAAAATATATAGATTAGCACTACTGAGTATAGTGCAAATCAGATGTATGTATGTACATCTGTACAGACATAGATACAGTATAGTATCTACAGATATGTAAAAAGGATTATATGCAAGTATGTACAGATGTGGATAGATATATACGGTAAGAATAAATATATACAGTATATACAGCATTATTGTACATGCTATCATACAGAGTTATATGCAGGTGTATAAGTAGGTATATAGAATTATATGCAGGTACAGTATATTCAGACAGATATGGATATACATATATGCTGTAAAATATAATAAGATATTATATATAAATGTATATATATTATAAACGGTATATACAGCACTGTTGTACATGCTATCATACAGAATGATGTGGGTAGACTATAGTATGAGGTGGGTAGTTGTGATTATTATGATTACAGTGTAGGGCAGTTGTTTTACCTCCAGCATCTGCTCCTGCGAGGTCAAGGTGTTGATCATGCGTATGAACCTTGTCTTGGCAGAAAGCAGTCCCATCTCATACTTTGGATCGCTCCACCAGGGTTGGCCAAAGTCATTGTCCCAGTCGGTGCGAGGGCAGAGAGGGGGTATGTGCACAAAGCGCCCCCTGGGGGTGTAGTATGTCACACAGCCACTCACTGGGTCGACGTGGGTCAAGATCTGAGGATAGAAAAAGCTATAAAATAAGAGACACCGGGTTCGACTCCGGCTGTCGGCGTTGCCTCCGGCTTGGGCCGGCCAGCATACTAACTCAATTGGCAGAGTTAGCGGGTGGAAGTCGATGGGTGGTAATCTGGACATTGTGGACAGCGACTCCTACAGGTCGGTTGGGGGACGCCTGCACAGCGGAGACAGGAAAATGGCGGGGGTAGTGTGAGCCTCCCACACGTTACACCTCGCCAATGAGAGTCCGCGCTGGCAGGTTAAAAGATGTGACAGGCTGCCTCCACATGTATCGGAGGGGACACGTGATGCAAGGCTTCTATCCTCCCTACAACCGACCAGTGGGGGGCATATGCAAGCAACGTTCAAGACAGGGGAGGGGAGAATTGGCATGGCAAAAATTGGGATGGGAGAAAATTTTTAAAAAGAGGAGAAAAAGTCGATAAAAAAGTTTTACCGGTAATAGGCTACTCACGTCTTTAGTCTTAGGGTCAAACCAATGGCTGATGTCCTTTCCAGCGCATTCCATGATGGGGTTCAGCAGAATATCACCTGGGAAGTTTGAAAAGTTAGTAGGCCTAGTATCTGTAAAATCAGCTAGGGTTCTCTCTCCTGATTGGATAAAGTGGGAAGGGATACATTTTATGTTTACTGCAGAGCAGAGGGACTGTTACTGACCAAACACTCTATATCAGTGATGACTGTTGGAATGTAGCCTGGAGCTATTCAACACATATTTTAACAAAAAAAGATGTATTTATATTTATTTCATTGCATGGTGGGATGGGCTACAAACCTTTGTATTCTTCCATCAAAGGTGTCAGGTCATACACCTTGCCCAGGAATGACACCCACAAGTCACCAAGTATGTTGTGAGCGGACACCTCCCTGGGAGTGAAATACTTTAGTTCCGGCATGAATTATAACGGCTACTTGTACGTTATGTATAAAACAATGAAAGGTAACGACTTCCAATTGAAACAAAGGAAGCAAACTATCAAAACGAACACTTAACTTGCTATATTGTAGCTGGCTATCCACCTTGACATGTAATGCGTGTTTTATAAACGGTTGAGGCTCTGTTACTGTGGCAACCACAGGGGCGTATGCACAAAGATAATAATAATAACTAGACAATTCCGCGCTGGGAAATTGTGAAAGTGTGGGTGATGCCTGTGCACCGCCGGCCAACGGGAGAGGGTCTGTATTGTCTCTGTATTGTCTCTTTCCACAGCAAAACGGTATGCAAGGCAGCTTGGTTGAGAAATGCAGGCTTCAATCTATGTTGTTTAGTCTATCTGTTCAGTACTAATCTTCTGAGAGAATTGTTGAATAGATACACAAATGTTCTAGAATGTTTGATTAGACATCATACTGTGACATCACAAATGTTCTAGAATGTTCTATTATGACATCATACTGTGACATCACAAATGTTCTAGAATGTTTGATTATGACATCATACTGTGACATCACAACTGTATTGTCTCTATGACAAATGGTTCAAAAGATACAAAAAGAGGGCGCGGCCTAAGGACGTGGTCAATATAGACCAATGAAAGTAGACCTTAAGTCATTGCTAGGTAAGCTGCCCTTATATATCTCCAGACTTCTGTCCTTTTATACTTGCTTTTTTAATACCAGACGAGCAGCAAATGGGATGCTTTTAAATGTTCCTTTGATGCAGTCAGAGCTTGGTAAAGCTGCATTCTCCCACTATGCTCCCTTTTTATGGAATAAGCTGCAGGTGAAACTTTGTCTAGAGGCACTTCCTACTGTAAATGATTTTAAAGGGATGCTACGATTAGCCCTTCACGAAACATGTAACTGTTTTACCTGATGCTATTGTTGATGTGATTATGCTCCTTGCCACTGCACAAATGACCTTCTGTATTTATTTTTGAATTATATGTTTTTTTTCTTCTTTTTTTTTCTTTTTTGAGGTTCCGGTTCCGGGTCGAGGATGTGAGGTCCCATTCTGTTAAGCTGCTACTCCCTTTTTTATATTTTACTTTAAAAGCCTCTTTTTATACTCTCATCTCGGTTAAACCTGTATGCATCACCTTAGGTTTCCAACTAACTATATTGACTGAAAGAACCACAATGGCACAGAAGAAAACAAGCGAAACAAATAAAGATGACGCTTCCACCGATATGGAATCCATTGCTAAGCTAATCGAAGAGCTCACGCAATCCCAGATCAAGCTCACGCAATCCCAGCTTAAGCTCGAGCGCACCTTAACGGACGGTTTACACTCCCTAACCAACCAGGTTGCCTCTACCAAAGAATCTATCGAATCCAAAATCGACAACCTATGGGAAACGGTTGGTGCACAGACCGCTCGTCTAAACAATATGGAAACCGGCTTGAGTACTTGTACTGACAAGGTGGAAGTGATAGATGCTAGATGTGGAGATCTAGAAGGAATCAACGATAAGCTAATGGCTAAGCTAGCCGACGTCGAATACCGACTCTGTAACTGAGGGGTACAATTCCCTGACTGTATTGTTAGATATGATACTTACTACCACTACCTTTGTACTTAATATTCGGCCACCCAGTACTCGGCATAAATATATTATGATGAACACTGTCACGTAGATGAAACGGATCCAACACAAATGTACGAATTAGAAATAGGTCTTTATTTCTACACAGCGATGGTGTGTAGAGCAAGCACTTAATCAAATCAATCACATTTATGAATGGGAATTAGTATGCACTTTTATGGCAAGAGTATTCGTCGGTATATCAATAGAGAATGTCCAATCTCTGAAGGCGCAGGTGGTACATATACGACCTGGAATAGTTAAGGAATAATAGCAATGATACTTTAATGATTATAGAACTGGATACACTAGGGGGGGATTCCGGTCGCTTGTAAGACAACTGGAGAAGGGGGGGGGGGGGTAGAGTCTGGCTGTATCCGTCTGGCCGAGGGTATCCTGGGAGAACCCACGGTTGTGCGGCTCGGTGCCTCAGCGATCCTCGATCCACAGATGAAAGCAGTTGGACTCTCTGTGGGCCGGCTTCCTTCGGTCCACGATGGAGAGACGTGAAGCGACCTCGTCGTGTAGAGCGTCTCCTCACCTGTCGTCCTCTCCGGGGGGGGGGTTTCCAACACACGGCAGTGTTGGTCTTTATCCATAGAATAATCACTGTATACAAAAGCATAATCCGTGCCTGGGAAGGCGGGCTGTCGTCGGTAGAATAATCCGGTATGCAGGTCCACTCGCTCGTCGGCTCTGGGGCTCCTCGGGTGCAGCCTCACATGGGGTCGGCCACCCTGGATAAGCAGCCAGTTCTCTGCCCGAAACGATGGGGTACTGACTACGATAGTATTCTCACCGCACGAAGCACTACATATGAATAGACTATTATTAGCTTAATAGGCTACGTCCAACTCGACGATATAGTGCCAAATATGACTATTCAAATATTAATATACACGATGTCTCAATACCGATGGTAGGCCGAACTTGGCCTTACTCCCACACGTGGCGTCGTGGGGAGGCTTTACGTCTGTCACTCTATTGGAGGGTAAGAAACTGGACTAAAAAGGAAGTCCTACTTTAGTAGCGCAGTATATATACGCACTATGAACAAATAGTACCGTTAGTGGTGCGGTAGCCAGATTCCTACGCGGAACTAGGACTTGTTCGTACATGTTGAGCGGTACGTTTGAACTGGGTCTGGGGGGTATGGCAGCCTGGCACCAAGGTCTCGACCAATAGTAGAATGGAGACTATTATGGGATGTTCAGTAGGCTAGAATGGATATTCAATGCATATTGTACAAGGAATATACAAGGGATATCAGGGAATATTAGAGAATATACAAATATAATTAAATATATATATATAAATAAATATATATATTCGGTTTAATCTGGCCCTTCACAACAGCCACCCCCTGATTGGTCCCAGACCTAATCAGTTAAGCAGAGACAGATTAATCGCGTTGTCTATTTACACATAAGGGTTTGCTGTAGGGGTCAGTCAACTTCACAAAGTCATAGGGTTATAGGGTCATGGTCATCATCGATTGTGTCTGGGAGTCGGGGCAGTTCTATGAGCCTCGCCACGGGACGGGTGTAAGTGCGACCCTGGACAAGCACTTCAGCTGCTCGGACCTTGCCGTCGGCACCGGTGATCACTTTGCCCACGCGGCCGGCCGGCCACATAGCTCTGGGCAGTGACTGATCAATAATCATGACGACTGTTCCTTCTGTCAAACTGTCTCTCTCCTTCACCCACCTCTGGCGGGTCTGTAGAGACGGTAGGTAGTGCAGTAGGAATGTCCTTTGTTGTGCACTCTCTATGGTAGTGCAATCATCTATGTTGGGGTCTGCGGAGATAACAGTGCTCAATCCACCGAACACAGGCTTCTTATTCTCAGCCTCCTCCTGACTGGCTTCCCTCGGGATAGGCGTGGGCCACTCTCCTTCCGGGAGCTTTAGGAATGCTGGGCCGTCACTGTAGACATTGCGACGGGTGAGGTCATCTAGGGGCATTCCCCGGGTGATGACGTCAGCTGGGTTCTGTTTTGTATCAACGTAGCGCCACTCTGTTTCTCCGGTTAACTCTTCGGTTAAGTCTTGAATCTCGGTGACTCTGACTCCCACAAAGACTTTGTACTTGCATGAGTCCGATTTGATCCAGGCGAGTACTGTCGTGGAATCTGACCACAGGATTGTTCTAGACACCGGTATGGTGAGCTCACGTTGGATGAGCGTGGCTAGGTGCGCTCCGGCTAGGGCTGCGCAGAGCTCTAGACGTGGGATAGATTGTTGCTTGCGTGGGGCTATTCTCGAGCGGGCGAGGACAAATGCTGTGTAGATCTCTCCCCCCTCTTCTTGGGCCCGCAAGTAGGCTACTGATCCGTATGCGACCTCTGAGGCGTCACTGAAGACGTGTAAGTCCATTTTACATGTCTCTGGCCTCACCGTGGGTGGGAAGTAGCTTCGGCGCATATTAACGCCTGGGAGTGAGTGGAGCTCCATCTCCCACTCTCTCCAGGTGGATGCAAGGTGTGCGGGAATGGGGTCGTCCCAGCCCTGGTCCTTGTCCCACAATGCTCGTACAATCATTTTTGCCCTGGTGGTGTACGGTAGAATACATCCTAGCGGGTCATATTGTCGGGCGAGTGTTGTGTACACACTCCGTCTGGTGGTCGGCGCCGCCGCCGGCCTTCCCTGCTCCGTAGTCAGGGGCTTGTGTCTGTAGTGAAGCGAATCTGTTTTGAATCGCCACACCAATCCCAGGGTCATCTCCTGGGCTTCTCCCGGGATTGTAGCCATCCAGGTCTCGCTGCTGGCTGCCTTGTCCTCGGAGGAGAGGCTGCGCAGTACTTGCGGATCGCTGCTGGCCCACTGCCTGAGATCAAAGCCGCCTTTGATCAATGAGGCGCAGAGTTTAATCAGGAGAGCCTCGGCTTCTTCCTGGGTTGAAAGGCTTTGTAGACAGTTGTCTACGTAGAAGCTGTTCTTTACGCTGTGTCGGACCTCTTCGTCCGCTGCTGGGTCCTCTGCTACATGTTTCTGTAGTGCAAATGTAGCACAGCAGGGGCTGCACGTCGTTCCGAAGGGGAGGACTTCCCATTGGTAGATGGCTGGGTGCTCATCTCCTGGCTTCTCTCTCCATAGGAACCGTAACAGGGGCTTGTCCTCCTCTACTAATCTCACCTGCAGGAACATTCCTTTAATGTCCCCGCTGATGGCCACCCTTTCCTGGCGGAAGCGGAGTAGAACGCCGAGTAGGGAGGGGCCGAGTGTGGGACCGGGCAGTAACTCTTTATTCAGATTTTGGGATCCGATCTGGTAGCTGCAGTTAAATACTATGCGGTCTTTACCGTTGTGATGGACCTTGTGGTGAGGCACGTACCACGATTCAGTGGTCTGGTCAGCCTCTTTAATGTCCATCTTTGTGACGTGTCCCGCTGTGATGAGCTTCTCAATCTCAGCGCGGTATACACTCTCTTGGGCGGGGTTCTTGGCTAAGCGCCGCTCCGTGTTCAGCAGGTACCGTTCTGTGGCGTCTGTCTTGGCGTGGAAAGTAGGCATTCCTTCTCGCCGCAGGAGTGGCGTGGCGTATCTCAACACGCCGTTGACCGGGACTCTCTTGGTCCCTGTCTCGAGGAGGTGAATGGCGTAAATGTCATCTTTAGAGCGAATGTCTTTCTTTCCGTTCTTAAAGGGCATTTGTTCCAAGGTCCATAACCGCTCTACGTGTTGCAGGAGTGCGGTTTCTCCCTCTGTGACTCGGGAGTGGAGACATCTAGTGGCTGTACTTCGGTTGAGAGATTTGGCGAGCGGGCCTTGGAGAGTCCATCCCAAACGGGTCTCGACTGCTGCAGGACAGCCTCGGGGTCCGGTATGAACCCGGTCTATCGGGACAATGAGGTCTGCATGGTCGGAGCCTATCAACAGGGTCGGCATAGCATTGTCTATGAGCGGGATCGGTAACTTGCGCAGATGTGCATATTTCTCCATCAGCTTGGCGACGGGGTATGTGTACCGCGACAGTCCTATTTCTTGGCTGGTGAAAGCGTCTGTAATCTGGTACCGTCGCTCAGGCTGGCCGCTTGCTGCGATAGAGAATGAGACATTCTCGCCCTTTATCGTCTTCAAATCTCGTCTTATTGTCCGAATTGTCATTTGGGTTTCGCTTCCCCGCAGCCCTAGCTGGGCCGCAGCGGAGGCGAGCAGAAGGGTCTTCTCTGACCCGTCATCGAGGACGGCGTAAGTGTCCAGGACTTTATTCTGGTAGCTTAGTGTCACACGCACTACTTTTAGGAGTACTCAGGCTCCACTGCTGCTGGCGGGATCGATGTACATGACGCTCGCTTTGCTGCTGGATGGTGCGGGTGAAGGGCGCCGTCTGTTACTGTCGTGAAGTATGTCCAGATGGGCTCCATCGCACTTGGTGCACCTTTTCTTCAAGCGGCATTCGGCTGCCATGTGTGAGCGCGCACAGCGAAAACAGCGCTTGTTGGACTTTATCCATTGACTTGCTTCCTCCGCGTTCAGCTTGGGGAAGGAGTCACATTGCGCTAGCCAGTGTTCTTTCTCACAGTAGGGGCACACTATCTTCCACTTCTCCGTTCTGGAGGGGGTACTGTGGCTCCTGCTGCTCGGTACTGACTCCGATTGGTGCATCACAGTCACCGATCTTCTTCCATCATTTAGTCGTCTGGTTCCTTCTCTGGAGCCAGGGGTGCTCCGTCCGAATGTATCTAGCCGTAGGCTGCTGACTTCTCTCGCCAGGAAGTCTGCTAGATCGAGGAGGTTCGGTTCGGGGCCATTCGGGTCTTGGTGGTCTCTCTGCCGCCTAAAACGCTCCTGTCGAGCGGGCGGCAGCTTCTCCAAGATCCTTTCCACATTTGAGTTGGCGTAAAGTTCATGCCTCCCCTTCTCTCTCTGCGCTCCCAACATCCCTACCAGGGACTGCACTCTGATGGACAGGTCGTCCAGTGCTCGATTGTCTATTGCTGGGGGTAAGCGGTCGATGTGTCGGATCTCCTGGATCACGTAATCCCATATGCGCCCATACCTCTGGTCCAATGCTACCAGCGCTGCTGTGTATGGGGTGGTGGAAGTCGCGTAGGCGAGCGCTATATTATGTGCGCGGGGTACCTTTAAGTGCTTCAGTAGGATGGCGTATTTATGGCGTTCATCCAATACATCCACCAACATGGTCTCCAGACACATGCAGAGTTCTGTATACTGGGCCCGGTTCTCTTGGGTGAAGTCGGGTACCATAGGCGTGCCAATGTATGACGCTGACTGTGGATACATCGGCGAGCGTTGGGGGAGAGGCCTCCTAGGCGAGTCTCCTCCCGCTCCTTGGTATGGGCTGGTACCGGCAGTGTACCATGGCCCGCTTGTCCAGGTGCTGTTCCTCGGTGCGGGTCGTGCGTCGTGCTCACCCGGGTATAGAGTCGGGGGTCTGTAGCGCAGCTCCGCGGGAGTATAGCCTGGGCTGTACCGGACCTCCTGGTCCGGTAGAGTACTGTGCTGTCGTCGGGCGTGGTTCTCCTCCTCTTCCTCTTCGTCTTCAGTTAGGTCATCCAGTGCTTGTAGTCTCTGGTTTAGCCTCTCCACAGGATATGCTGCTCCTTCCCGGTTGCTAGGTCTCGCTTGGACCGGTGGGGGGAGGTGGTCTGTGGGGGGTATAGACCTCGTCTGTTGGTCAAGTTCAGGGTTGTTTACTCGGCTAGGGGATGCCGCCCTGGAGGTGTGTCTAGACGAGTTCCTGGAGCCTCTGGCGGAGGGAGAGGGTGTTGTCCGTCTGATCAGCTGTTCTATTAGTTGCGCTTGCTGTCTGTCGCGCTCTGCGTCCCGTAGAGCACCAGCAGCTGCTCGCTGGCTGTCTGCTCGGTCTCGGGCCACATTCTCTTCCCTCTGAATGCGTCTTATTTCTAGACGTATATGCTCTTCTTCGCTCCGCTGCTGGATCTGCAGTCGGTCGCGTTCAGCAGCGGCGTTCAGGCTGATGAGGAAGGCCTGCTGTAGGGTCCTCTCTGCCTCGCTGGGAGAAGGCGGTTGTATAGGGGAGCCTTCCCTCGGGGTACTCCTTGCGGAGCCTTGGAGCTCTATTTCCACGGTGCTCTCCCCGTCTTCTTCCGTGCCGAGTTCTCTCTCGGTAGCGTTGTATTCCTCCCGGGACTCATCGGGGACTACTTCTTCAGTACTGGCGGGGTGTGAAGTCATGTCTGGTTCCCACTGGTCCCCACCGTGAACTTGGTCAGTTACATTAGAACCCGTAGGGGCCTCTATGGTCGGGGTAGTCTGGGCGTTGGGGTTAGACATACTTTTACTTTCTAGTTTTACCGCGTTTACTGTTAGTAGAAGACTAGGTTGTTGACTGACAGCGTAAGCCTCTAAGTACTGAGGGAGCCGTCGTTCACGCTGCGGGTGTTGGTTAGGAGGATCGTTTCGTGGAGTGTTCATCATAGGCCATTTCAATATTAATAACACTATATTAATATTACACTAATTACCCTCCGGCTCGAAGGACCAATTGTAACTGAGGGGTACAATTCCCTGACTGTATTGTTAGATATGATACTTACTACCACTACCTTTGTACTTAATATTCGGCCACCCAGTACTCGGCATAAATATATTATGATGAACACTGTCACGTAGATGAAACGGATCCAACACAAATGTACGAATTAGAAATAGGTCTTTATTTCTACACAGCGATGGTGTGTAGAGCAAGCACTTAATCAAATCAATCACATTTATGAATGGGAATTAGTATGCACTTTTATGGCAAGAGTATTCGTCGGTATATCAATAGAGAATGTCCAATCTCTGAAGGCGCAGGTGGTACATATACGACCTGGAATAGTTAAGGAATAATAGCAATGATACTTTAATGATTATAGAACTGGATACACTAGGGGGGGATTCCGGTCGCTTGTAAGACAACTGGAGAAGGGGGGGGGGGGTAGAGTCTGGCTGTATCCGTCTGGCCGAGGGTATCCTGGGAGAACCCACGGTTGTGCGGCTCGGTGCCTCAGCGATCCTTGATCCACAGATGAAAGCAGTTGGACTCTCTGTGGGCCGGCTTCCTTCGGTCCACGATGGAGAGACGTGAAGCGACCTCGTCGTGTAGAGCGTCTCCTCACCTGTCGTCCTCTCCGGGGGGGGGGTTTCCAACACACGGCAGTGTTGGTCTTTATCCATAGAATAATCACTGTATACAAAGCATAATCCGTGCCTGGGAAGGCGGGCTGTCGTCGGTAGAATAATCCGGTATGCAGGTCCACTCGCTCGTCGGCTCTGGGGCTCCTCGGGTGCAGCCTCACATGGGGTCGGCCACCCTGGATAAGCAGCCAGTTCTCTGCCCGAAACGATGGGGTACTGACTACGATAGTATTCTCACCGCACGAAGCACTACATATGAATAGACTATTATTAGCTTAATAGACTACGTCCAACTCGACGATATAGTGCCAAATATGACTATTCAAATATTAATATACACGATGTCTCAATACCGATGGTAGGCCGAACTTGGCCTTACTCCCACACGTGGCGTCGCGGGGAGGCTTTACGTCTGTCACTCTATTGGAGGGTAAGAAACTGGACTAAAAAGGAAGTCCTACTTTAGTAGCGCAGTATATATACGCACTATGAACAAATAGTACCGTTAGTGGTGCGGTAGCCAGATTCCTACGCGGAACTAGGACTTGTTCGTACATGTTGAGCGGTACGTTTGAACTGGGTCTGGGGGGTATGGCAGCCTGGCACCAAGGTCTCGACCAATAGTAGAATGGAGACTATTATGGGATGTTCAGTAGGCTAGAATGGATATTCAATGCATATTGTACAAGGAATATACAAGGGATATCAGGGAATATTAGAGAATATACAAATATAATTAAATATATATATATAAATAAATATATATATTCGGTTTAATCTGGCCCTTCACAACAGACTCCGTCGACCTAATATTCGCATAATAGGACTGGATGAGTCCGTGAGTTGCGACCAACCCAATGTCTTGCTTGCAAAGGTACTGGTTGAAATTCTGGGGGTGGGGATTTTCCCTACGACACCCGAATTGGATCAGTGTTACAGAATCGGTGCCAAAGCTGCAAATAACTCCAGACCTAGAGTAGTTATTGCTAGCTTACGTCAAATTGGAATAAAATAAATAATTGTTCGAGAGGCACGGAAGAGGAGGGGTAAACTGGTATACGGAGGGCACATAGTCCAAATCTATGAAGATTACTGCCCCGAAGTCATGGAGCAGCGTTCCCGCTACAAGGCCGTCATGGCCTCACTCTACAATCTAGGTTTCAAACCGTCTCTCCAGTACCCTGCGAAGCTGTTCATTACCAAAGACGGAGCGAGGATACATATTCCCTCGCCTAAGGAAGCCACAACCTTCTTGAAGACCCAAGAGGACACCACGTTATAGGCTACAGTATGGCAATTTGCATAGGGTGGTTATGGTTAATATGCTCGATATGGGGATACTGGTTAAGTATTTTAAAGGGTGGGAGGGGGGTGGGAATAGGGGATTATATGTTTTTTTGTTTTATATGTTTGTTTTTATGCTCAAGCTCGGATCTCAACAGGACCTTAACAGTTGGATATATATATCTATACTGCAACCTGTTTAGACTATGGCTAATTTAAATATCTTGATTTGGAATACTGGGGGTCTTAATGTTCAACATAAACGCACAAGCGTTTTAACATGGATGAAAAGACAACAGGTTGATGTGGCTCTTTTAAGTGAAACGCATCTTTTATTGGCTGACAATGTAAAGCTGGCGGATAAAGTATATCAAAACATAAGCTACTCCTCCTTTGACACCAAATCCTGTGGTGTAGCTATAGTAGTGAAACGGAAGTTGAATATTAAATTGTTGGACGTGTGGTCTGATGCAGATGGTCGAGTAATTATTGCCAAGATAGATTACTTCAACAGGAAAATTGCTTTGGTAGCGGCTTATGCCCCTAATGTTTATGACGCTAACTTCTACGCTTCACTCACTAGAGCGATGCTAGATCTCCCTGAATATTCATTTATAATTGGTGCGGATTTTAATGCCATCTGGGATCCCTTGATTGATAAATTTAGTCTCACCACAACCTATGACCAGAGACAGTCCTCTGCGGCACTACAGGCCTGGTCCAAGGACACAGGAGTAAATGATTTGTGGCGATCGCTCAATTCAACGGCGTGAGAGTTTTCCTTTTTCTCAGCAAGACACAGGACATTTTCTAGAATAGATTATGTTTTTGCATCCCCGGCCTAGACTATTTGATAGCTTTGACGTTGAATTGGGGCCCATTGCACTGTCAGACCACAATTATTTACTCCTAAAGGCCTCATTCAGTAGAATGACATCCCGAGCCCCAAGATGGCGCTTTAACTCGACACTGTTGAATAACAATGAATTCATCCTGCAATTTATAGATAAACTCATTGAATACCTGCAGTTTAATGCGGGTTCGGTACAAGACCCCAGAACTTTATGGAACTCGGTAAAGGGTTTTATCAGGAATAACACTACTATCTTTGCCTCCAACCTCCGCAAGAAACGTCTCTCCAAATTGGTAGAACTGGAAGTGCTTCACTCTTCGTTGTTCTCCTCTTTACAACGCAACTACTCGACTGGAGTCTCAAATTAAAAGGTTGAAAAAGGAGATTAACTCCATCTTAAGACAACAATCTGAATTTCAAATACACAGAACAAGACAACATTATTACTTTCATGGCTCTAAACCTAGTCACCTACTAGCTATGAAGATACGATCCAGTGAACAATTTGCGGATATCCCTGCCATTAAGGACCAACAGGGAATGGTTACCACCGACCCCAAAAAAATCAACAAGACTTTTCGTACGTTTTACTCTAACCTGTACGAGTCAGAAGTGATCTTCGATCATAATAAATTGGAGAAATTCCTTGATCAAATGAACTTACCTCAACTCTCAGAGGAAGATGCTAAACGGTTAGATGCACCTATTACACTAGAGGAACTTAGGGAGGCTATTTCTCACTTGCAAAGTGGTAAAGCCCCTGGCTGGGACGGCATTCCACCCAAACTGTACCTGTCATGCTGGGATGTAATTGGACCCCTATTACTTGATATGATTTTATACTCAGTCAAAGAGGGAAACTTCTCCAAGGATGTCAATATGGCACTCATATCTGTCCTACTTAAGAAAGATAAGGACCCCACCGAATGCGGCAGTTATAGACCCTTAAGCCTCCTTGGAACCGATCTCAAGCTGTACGCTAAGGTACTAGCCATCCGACTTCAAAAGCATATGACATCTTTAGTTCACCCTGATCAGACAGGCTTCATAAGAGGCCGCCTGATCACGCATAATATTAGACGGTTACTGCATGTGATAGATGCCAGCAAGGATGCAGCGCCTCCTACGGCTGTATTATCCTTAGACGCGATGAAAGCCTTTGACAGGTTGGAATGGTCTTATTTATGGGCAGTACTTAGAAGGATGGGGTTAGGTGATTCATATGATCAAAGTACTATATACAGATCCATCGGCCATGATTTTAACAGGTAAATTCTGCTCTCCACTCTTCCCTGTGTCGCGCTTGTCTAGACAGGGTTGTCCTCTTAGTCCCGGACTATTTGCTCTATCCCTAGAACCTTTAGCACAGTACATAAGACAATCCCAGTCCATAGCACCGATCTCAATTAAGGGCACACAACATCACATTAGCTTATATGCAGACGATGTAATCTTGTTCATGCAAAACCCTGCCACCTCCCTACCTCATCTTCTAAAAGTAATAGATGATTTTGGCAATCTATCGAGATTTAAGATAAACTGGCCAAAATCGGCCTTCCTTCCACTCAATGTGACTGCGAAGGCTACCACCCTCCCAGCAAATATACCCATGGTAGAAAACTTTAGATGTCTTGGAGTTGAAATTTTCCCTACGATAAGCCAAACGGTGAAGTATAATTACTCCGGATTGCTAGACAGGATCACAAATGACTTCGGCAGGTGGTCAAAATAAAAAAACTCATTACAGGCCTGAGCGTCAATAGTTAAAGGGGAACTATTTTACTATTTCTTTCACTATTTGGGCACTTTTACACAATTCCTGTGAGTCTATGGAACACCTCTGTAATATATATATTTTTTTTATTCATTGTTTTGTATTTCTAATCAAGTCCTCAAAAACAGCATTTTTCTACCTCAAGATCTCGAGCTGTTTTGAGCCTGGGCTCCTAAACCACTGCGCCGCGTCATGTTCGCCTGAACATTATCATGCAGCGGTGACTATATGACATCACATATAGGCACATTTTCAAACGACTCAGTTCAGTGAGGGTGAATATTGTGAGAGGAGAATTGGAAGAATGCGCCAATATGAGAATTTTGAGACATAGATCATATTAATATAAGTTCACATAGCTAGGAAACAATGCTAAACACTCAAAAAGGCCATTTATAAGAGAGTTCCCCTTTAAGATGAATGTTTTGCCCAGAATTAACTTCATCAGGTCGATGTTGCCGTTACCCCCTCCCGTTGGTTACCTGCAAAAACTACACTCCGCTGCATATAAAAATTTTTGGAACAACAAACGTTGACGATTAAAAAGATCCACTGCACAGAGAAATCAAACCGACGAGGGTTTAGCCTTTCCAGACTTCTACTATTACTTTAAAGCGTTCTCTTTAAGACCACTGATCACCTGGTTTGATTCTCAAGCATCGGTATCCTGGAGACCATTAGAGGAGAACATAGTGGCACCACATAGACTGCAGGATATAGTGTACACCAACTTATCAATTAAACAATGCAACTTGAGATTTGGCCCTCTTATTACCAGTGATGCCGGTAACGCGTTACTAAGTAACGCGTTATTGTAATCTGATTACTTTCCCCCGAAAATAGTAATCTAACGCGTTAATCTTTAAAAGCCAGTAATCTGATTGCAGTTACTTGTCCAAGTGGCTGTGCGTTACTATTTCGTTACTATCTCATCATAAATTCATAATGCAGGCGGAATGCAGTATTTTATTTCGTTTTCGACAGTCAAAAATACATTTTGAGCTGTTTTTCTTATTTGGGAGTGACGTAGTGTGGCAGTGAAAGGGTTACACAAGAATGTGTCCCGCGGCGTGACTGGACACTCTGTCTGTGAGTGACTCTGCTTTGGTACAATCACATTCCCCATCCACAGTCTGCGAATCAGAGGCAGAGTAGGGCGGGTCTTCACAGCACGTCATGTGACATATGCGCCAATGTGACAGCAGGGCTCCGTTGTTACAGCCTCGTCTGCATTCGTCTGAGAATTCCACCCCAAAACGCTTGTCTAAACGCAAAATTAAAAGTGAAACCGCAAGAAGACTTTTGCGGTTTCTGTTCAGACTTCCACCCCAAAACGCTCGTCTATGCATATGCGGAGGAAACAAAATACTCTCTACCGCTAAAAACAGCACATCCAATTGCATTGAAAGCATCTGGAATCACAACACTAGCCGACGCTTCGACTAGGTACAGGAGGACTCGGAGGCCAGCCAAACAGCAAAAGAGAGAGATTGTTTCTTTCCCTATTGATTAATGTATATTTGATGGTGGCAGAGCAAAAGCTCTTATTTGCCAGATTTACAGTTAATTTACATGTTAAAGAGAGACTGATTGTATGTTTATAGAGAGACAATTATAAAAACAATTTAATAGTTACAGTTGATATAATTGAATAGTTCAGCCTGCATTTGTTAGATGTGAATGGATACACTGGTTTTGTAAAACCACTGGCTGGCTGCTCTAATGCTGTGAGCATCATAGACTGTTGCTTTACCATACTTGATGGTACAGAAGCTGAAGCACTAGTTTAACAATTTACGTTATGTGCAGAGAAACAAGTTAAAAACAATTTATGCACTTTCAATAAAGCGTTTAAAAAAAACTGTTGGGGGAACGACGACGACTTCGTAACCTAGTTACTTTCAAAGTAACTAAGTTACTCTGATAATCAAGCAATCAGTAAAGTAACTTGGATTACTTTTTAAAGGAGTAATCAGTAATCAGTAATCGGATTACTTTTACAAGTAATCTGTGGCATCACTGCTTATTACACATGTGATCCGGATATGGCGTGACACACAGAAAAAGTGTACTAACCACCATAAATGGCACAGGCATTCTCCCCTATTTAATAACAATTTAATCCTTATTGCACAACAACCTATCAGATATCCTCGATGGGAAAAGAAAGGCATACACACATTGGGGGATATCTTCGATGACCATGGTCTCCGCAGTTATTGAGATATATTCAACAAATTTAACCTCACCAGTTCCACTTATCTCTTCTATCTACAAATAAGAGCAGCTTTGAGGGCTCACGGAGTCCCATTAGATATTCCACTTGAGCACCACAGATTTCACAAATTCTTTTATGACAAGGAGACGTCGAGAGGCTTCGTCTCTGACTTTTATCGCCACTTACTTAGGTCCTCATATAAAGTCCTATCCCCTAAACTCGGTTTGGAGGAAGGATATCCCAAACCTGGAAGTAGATTTTGATTGGGATGCAGTCTGGGAAAATGTTCGGCTATCATCAGTTCACGCAACCCAGATCACCAACAGATTAATCTTAATTTTGTTCATAGGACTTACCTGACCCCTAGACGATTGCACCTAATGGGTCTCAGACCGGACTCTCGATGCTCCTTGTGTTCAAACGATGCTATTGGTACATATATGCATATGTATTGGGAATGCCCTCCTGTCAAGACTTTCTGGGAAAATGTCACCACTCAATTATCAGAATTTTTGTTTCTGACCATACCTACACTGCCTTCTGTATTGTTGTTGAATGATGTTTCTCAGTTATCGACCTCTGTACATGTAAAGAGACTCATTTTGGCGGGTCTTACGGCTGCCAAAAAGTTGATAGCATCACGCTGGATTCAACCGGATAAAATGTGCCGGAAGGTATGGGTTCTTACCTATCTCGATGTGATTTATCTAGAGATATCCACTGCACAGATTTTAGGTGTTAATGAAGCCAGCATAGCAGTCTGGGTAGCTCTGGTGGAGAAGATAAAGGAACGCATACAAATTTGTAATTTTCTGATGTTAAATGAAATAGTGGATGTATAGTCCAAGTGGGGGTCCTGAGGGGGGGTGGGGGGGGGGGGGAGAAGAGCGAGCAAGAGCCCATGTATTGTATTTATTATTTTTATGTCTTTTAATCTACATTCATTCTGATTTAATTACTGGACTGTCATTATTGTTATTATTATTTCTGTTATTGTCCTGTGATTTATCATTGATTATTACTGTTACTGTATTGTTTGTCTTGTTTCATGTTAAAAAAAGGGAAAATAAAAAACATTTGTTAAAAAAAAAGAATTATATGTTTTTTGTTTAATGCCCTGTTTTATGTTGAAACTTGTTGTGTGCCGTGTTGGTCAGGACTCCCTGGATAAATAAAGGATAAATAAAAAATAAAAAAGAGGATATCCCTACTGAGTACAATGGTACAACCCGCAAGTCTACGACAAACCATTAAAAAGATACAAAAAGGGGCGCGGCCTAAGGATTGGGGGAGTGGTCAACATAGACCAATGAAAGAGGATATCCCTACTGAGTACAATGGCACAACCTGCAAGTCTCTACGACAAACGGTTCAAAAGATACAAAAAGGGTGTGTGGCCTAAGGATCGGGGGAGTGGTCAACATAGACCAATGAAAGAAGACATCCCTACTGAGTACAATGGCACAACCCGCAAGTCTCTATGACAAACGGTTCAAAAGATACAAGAAGGGGGTGTGGCCTAAGGATCGGGGGAGTGGTCAACATAGACCAATGAAAGAGGATATCCCTACAGAGTACAATGGCACAACCCGCAAGTCTCTACGACAAACGGTTCAATAGATACAAAAAGGGGCATGGTCTAAGGGGGTGTGGCCTAAGGATTGGGGGAGTGGTCAACATAGACCAATGAAAGAGGATATCCCTACTGAGTACAATGGCACAACCCGCAAGTCTCTACGACAAACGATACAAAATATACAAAAAGGGGGCGTGGCCTAAGGGGGTGTGGCCTACGGATCGGGGGAGTGGTCAACATAGACCAATGAAAGAGGATATCCCTACTGAGTACAATGCCACAACCCGCAAGTCTCTACGACAAACAGTTCAAAAGATACAAAAAGGGGGTGTGGCCTAAGGATCGGGGGAGTGGTCAACATAGACCAATGAAAGAGGATATCCCTACTGAGTACAATGCCACAACCCGCAAGTCTCTACGACAAACGGTTCAAAAGATACAAAAAGAGGGTGTGGCCTAAGAAACGGGGGAGTGGTCAACATAGACCAATGAAAGAGGACATCCCTACTGAGTACAATGGCACAACCTGCAAGTCTCTACGACAAACAGTTAAAAAGATACAAAAGGGGGGCGTGGCCTAATGATCAGGGGAGTGGTCAACATAGACCAATGAAAGAGGATATCCCTACTGAGTACAATGCCACAACCCACAAGTCTCTACGACAAACGGTTAAAAAGATACAAAAAGGGGTGTGGCCTAAGGATCAACTTCAACTTCAAATTACTTTATTTTCCTTTCGGAACTTCATTTGTGCAGTGGTTGAAAGACAAACATACAGTCACAATGCATAGACACTCACCACTATATATATATAAAAAAATTGTTAAAACTACAATAAAAAGACCACTATATAAAAAAACACCAACTACATTAAAACTACAGTACTTAAAGCATGATATATTAAAAACCATATTAAAAACCATGTGGACCAGTTCTATATAATAGTAGTACAGGTACATAGTATAATGTCCATCAGGTGGAAGGGGGAGTCTATTTTAAGTAGTCCAAAGTCCTTGGGGGGGGGGGGGGGGGGGGCAGTCCGGCCTCCACCAGACCTAGGTGTTCAGCAGTCTGATGGAGGTTGGCACGAAGCTACCTAAGCCCCTTTTGTTCAATGATGAAGGTCTGTATTGACGGCCTGAGAGCATTAGTTTGTAATGGGTGTGAAGGGTGTGTGTGTTATCTTCAACTATTTGGGGGAGTGGTCAACATAGACCAATGAAAGAGGATATCCCTACTGAGTACAATGGCACAACCCGCAAGTCTCTACGACAAACGGTTCAAAAGATTTAAAAATGGGGGGGGGCGTGGCCTAAGGGTGTGTGGCCTAATGATCGGGGGAGTGGTCAACATAGACCAATGAAAGAGGATATCCCTACTGAGTACAATGCCACAACCCGCAAGTCTCTACGACAAACGGTTCAAAAGATACAAAAAGGGGGTGTGGCCTAAGGATCGGGGGAGTGGTCAACATAGACCAATGAAAGAGGATATCCCTACTGAGGGTCAAACCAATGGCTGATGTCCTTTCCAGCGCATTCCATTGTAGCAACCTGAATATGTCTGGTTATTATTCAGATTGGCTAACGTGATCTTTTGCATTCCCCGTGTTCACGAGGACGTTGTGGACATTTAACGTGCGGTTCTCTTTGATCATCCCTCCCTGACTTTGACTATTAACTGGCTGCTCTTTGATCCTCCAAGGGAGACAGGATTACAAGTGCCGGCAGGCGGCGGTGGTGGTGGTGGTCGCGGGGCAGGAAGGATATCAAGAGAAGAAGAAATCAGTCATCGTAAGGTGCAACGGGGAGTGGCTTTCTCTTCGGCGTTGAACACAGACAAGGTCGGACGTCTCCACCGGAGAGCACCAGAGAAGCGAGCGTGGAAGGAATATACTCTGCTACAAAACGGGTTATCCCAGAAGTATATGCGGTAGCTTAGCGTTTGGCTAATGAGCCAGAGACACTGTGAAGGCTTCACCTTTCGAGGAGAGCCGAAGACCAGGTGATAGACATTGGTCACCTCGTGGTAGCTGTGTATATAGGCGTCATAGTAGGAGGGTGCAATACGACCCGCAGTTTGGTTGTGTTTGGGACAGTACTACAGTTTAGCATGCGCGACGGCCCATCACCTGCCTTTTTGAGCCTCATCAAAAAAGTGCCCTTTTTGAAAGAAAAAAAATTAATTATATATATATACTGCCCTTCCAACTGAAAAATGTCAGGATAGAATCAAAATATTAGGTAAAGAGAGAGAGATGCCCCATATTCCATTGCAGTTTGCACAGCCTCCTCAGCGTGCCTCTCCGCGGACCTATATATTTTATGCATAGCGTGGTTGGTGATGATGATGATGATAGAAACCGCTGTGGCGCATACAGTTGAATGCTGGTATTACACTCATTGAGGGACACGAAGAAGTCAAGTCCGATGGGATTTGGGAATCTCAAATACAAATCGGGATTGGAATAAAAAATGCATTTATATTATACAATACAGAATATACAGCACTTCTTGGGGTCTGTAGGGTAAGCACTTATTCCCTCCCCCCTGAACATTTATGGAGATGTATGGGCCTTTTAAGTCAGTGATAAAAGTGTCTTTCAAGGATAAGTGAGCTCCTGCACTGATTATTATAGTTCAATATTCAATATTTGATCACCAAAACTGTGAGGTTCGCCTGTTCCCTGGACCTTTAATTCCCTGTCTCCTCACCTCACCAGCCCCCACCCTCGCGTTGTTGATTTATTGCGTTCCCTGCCTCGCTCCGTTCCTTTAAGGTACTGTGAGGATTCTGTGTTGATTGGTCCATGCCGAACACACACTTCTAAGTCAAGTATCAATTACCATCACGCACCTGATGTGTGTTCTAATTAGCGCCCCAGTGGGCTTTAAATACCTGGAAATCCCCTCCAGTCCTCGTCGGGTCGTTCTCTCTATCTCTATTCCGTATCTTATCTGTATCTGTATGCTGGTTCTTCTCCGGCGTGAGACGAGGTGCCAGCCATCGCCACCTGTCGCCGTTTGCCTGGAGTGGGACACAGCCGGTGCGCTCTCTAATTCTCTACGGGAGGTTTTCCAGTGTTCCACTCCAGACACTACTCCAGACGTCTAGCCGGCGCGCTACTACTCCAGACGCACATCGCTCCCTATCCTACGGGGGGATGCGCGCTCTTCAAGCCGACGCGCCCCACTCCAGACGTCTAGCCGGCGCGCTACTACTCCAGACGCACATCGCTCCCTATCCTACGGGGGGATGCGCGCTCTTCAAGCCGACGCGCCCCACTCCAGACGCGCTACTACTCCAGACGCACATCGCTCCCTATCCTACGGGGGGATGCGCGCTCTTCAAGCCGACGCGCCCCACTCCAGACGCGCTACTACTCCAGACGCACATCGCTCCCTATCCTACGGGGGGATGCGCGCTCTTCAAGCCGACGTGCCCCACTCCAGACGCGCTACTACTCCAGACGCGCTACTTCTCCAGACGCGCTCCACTCCAGACCCCCGAGCCGGCGCGCTCTTCTAGCCGGCGCGCTACTACTCCAGACGCGCTACTTCTCCAGACGCGCTCCACTCCAGACCTCCGAGCCGGCGCGCTCTCCAAGCAGACGCGCATCGCTTCCTAATTCTCTACGGGAGGATGCGTCTCTCCGAGCCGGCGCGCTCTTCGAGCCGGCGCGCTCTTCTCCAGACGCGCTCCACTCCAGACCCCCGAGCCGGCGCGCTCTTCTAGCCGGCGCGCTACTACTCCAGACGCGCTCCTACCCCAGACGCGCTCCACTCCAGACCCCCGAGCCGGCGCGCTCTTCTAGCCGGCGCACTACTACCCCAGACGCGCTACTACTCCAGACGCGCTCCTACTCCAGACGCGTTCCCACTCCAGACGCGCATTGCTTCCTAATCCTCTACGGGAGGATGCGTCTCTTCGCTTCCAAGGAGGATCTCCTTGCCAGGCCTCCGTCGTCTGAACCCTGCCATCCCTGTAAGCAGCTCTAGCCCTCGTCCTGTCCAAGGCCTTAACCCTGTTTTTTCTGTCCCTGTCTCCAGCCCGCCTCCACGGGCCTCTGTCCCTGTTCCCCTCTCCAGTGCCCCTGTTCCTGCCCTGTCCTTTGCCCTGGCCCAGTCCTTTAGCCTTAGCCCCTTAGCCTGCTCGCCTCTTAAAGGCACAGTGCCAATTTTCCCTAATTCTTGTTTCCAGTATTTTGTGTTTTCCTTTAAAGGGACAGTGCCGCTTTTTGTTTGTATTCAATAAATGCCCTGTTCTTGGCTTACTCTCATACCTGTCTTGTGTTGTGCGATTGGGGTCGGTTACAAACCATAACAAAAAAAAACCCAAAAAGCATAAAAAGGGGGCCCCCCGCCCGAAAAGGGCCCTTAAAAATCGTGCTTGCGCGCTCGGTTAATATATACACACAAGTGTAGTGCCCTTTTCAGCCTTTGAGCACCTGCCCCTCTAAAGTCCTGTGCACGTCCCTGCCGCCGGCTGTTATCGCGGGATCTCCGTCTGCCATCTTAGCATCCGGACTAGTGATGCTAAGATTGGGCCCCATCTCGGATAAGTATCAGAGGTGCTCTGAGTGTTGAAACGTGTTCGGTAGACAGTCTACTGTGGGGAGCAAGCTCTATAGAGTGAAGATAAATGGTGCTTTGAATGCACACTGGAGAGCAGTGTAAGAGGGGCGCCCCAAACATTTCAAGCCGGCTCTAGATAGGTTTTATTTGCTAACTGTGGTACCACTGTTAATTTCTTTTGAGTATAATAACATGTGTGTTCTTTTATAAAATTCCCATTGAACTCCTTTACTTTTTACCTGGTCCTCCCCTACCGCGAAGTGGAGCAGTAGATAACCCTTAAAGGGAAGAGGTTCTTACTGTGTCTGTAACATAGAGAGAGCACAAGGTGCCCATTGTGGGAAGAGCTTTTAGTGTGGGAAGAGCTTTCAGTGTGGGAAGAGCTTTCAGTGTGGGAAGAGCTGTCAGTGTGGGAAGAGATTTCAGTGTGGGAAGAGCTTTCATTTTGGGAATAACTTTCCTCCATGTGTATTGTAGAGCGAGAGCACTAGGTGCCATTGAGTAATATCCATGTACCTTGAACCAGGCTATATAAAAGGAGCTCATCATTATTTAACCCTTCCCCACCCCTGTCTATAATTCATTGTTAAAGGTCTCTACAGGTCATATAAGGAAGGGTACTGCTTTGGGGAGCGAAAACATTATCCATCTTACTGCCATCAGGTGTGGGAGGGCTAAGGAAGTATTGGGGGAAGTGGGGGTGTGTGGGGAGCTACTGCTGATCGCCCTGGAGGGCAAGAAGGACCAGAGTACCACCCCTAGGTCAGTGAATCCTAGGCCCCATCTGCTCCTGCTGCTCGACCTCCATTTCGACATTCCTGGCCTAAAGTCGGGGGTTCAGCTAGACTCGGCTCTGCTGCGTCCCGCTACCAGGTGGCCGTGTACAACCACTCCCATAAAGCAGGGATAATCCACCCTGCTACACCATGATGGGGTTCAGCCAGGCCCGGACTGGCCATCGGGAGCACCGGGAGTTTTCCCGGTGGCCTGGCTGCTTGAAGCCTTTTTACAACGCATCGCCGTTTCCGGGTTCCTGTTTTGCGCTCTGATTGGCCAGGTCATGTGACATGAGCGCCAATCGTGGGACGGCAAGTTTCTACACTGGTTAAGCTTAGGCACTCTTCGAAGTTGGTTAACACTTTGAGCGCCGGAGGTTAATTCCGTATTAGTCCCTTGAATGCCACCATCGGCGCCAATGTTAACGTTAATATCGCCTAATCTATGTTTTAAATTATGGCTATGTGTCTAATCTGCCCGTCGCTTATCAAAGAATCATTTTCCAGTTAATGTTGTCAAGGCAGATTGGTTTTTTATCGCTTCATTTCCGTTTGATAGCATTTTTGAAAAGCGCCGGTTTTCAGGTGAAAAACAACCCATTCTATGATAATCGCCTTTTACTGGAATATTCCAGAATGTTGATATTTGTCTGCCTATTTATGAATCGTTTTCAAATAAACGCTAGATGATCGATAGTATATGTGCACGCACGCACGTTCGAGCCGCGCGCTGATAATAGCTGCTCTCATTTCCTCATGGCTTTTACAGTGAAAACAGCTAGATCACATATCACAAAAAAGCTTATATCTCTGTGAAAACGAGTCTGATTATCCTAACACTGATAACATAGATTCCTTACCTGACATCAGATGGTATCCAAATGGTATATTCCAATTCCTGATCACCATTCGAAAAAATCGATAAGTGTATAGATCTAACGTGTATACAGTAGGACTCATGATCCTCGCAGCTCAGAGGCTCCAGGATGAACTCTGGTAGACCCCGGCTGCATCAGTGATAAGTAAAATGTGGAGTCAGAAATCCGTTCTCCCATTCACTTTCATTGAGTCCATTCCAAAAGGGTGATTTACCACCTGGGAGACGATAGGGGGCGCTTTTTTCAGATCTGAGCGGCGGCGGTCCCTGGATATCCAACGGTAGGCTTGCGTGATGCAATATGATTTCAGATCACTAATAAAAAAATAAAAGATTCATTCCGCGAATAGCCGTGAGTGGCACTCAACGATCGGGTTGTAAACCAGAGAAAAGCCGTGAGTGGCACTCAAAGTGTTACGGTTAGAGTTTGTCTTAGAGCGTGACAGCAAGTTCTTTCGCCGGTTAAGCTTAGGCACTAATTTCGAAGTTGGTTATGGTTAGAGTTTGTCTTAGAGCATGGCGATAGAACGCCAGGTAGTTTGCAGGCTGTTCGACGCGGAAATGGGCAAACACGCTATTGGGCGCACATGTCACATGACCAGGCCAATCAGAGCGCCGGAAACGCGGATGCGTTGTAAAAAGGCTACAGGCGGCCTGGCCTGCACAGATAAAAAAAACAAAGTATATATACAATTTTTATCATTTTTTTTTTTTTTTGCCAGGCCATTGTTTCTAGTTGTGGCGGCGGCGCGGCGCGATAGTTAGATGGGGAACAACCAGGATTTCACTGTCTGCGACAGAGTTGGAGAACTATATCTGACTCTCTCCCTCACGCGGATCACACACACACAGGGGGTGCTGCCGCTTGTGATTGGTGGAGGCGGGACCAGGCGATACAACTGATTGACAGCGGAGGCGCCGAATGGAATGGCAGATGGCACTCAGATGCAGAATAACAGTCAGGCAATGAGCCAGGTAGTGAGGGACTCGGGAGAGATACAGTAGCGTGAAAGTCAAGCGAGACACTGCAGGTGAATAGGCAAATATACCTTTTTTGTTGATTTTGAGATTTTGTTATATTTTGCTTCCTAAACATGTCTTCTATGAAACTAATGACAATAAAACGTCAATAACACACATTTAGTTGTTTATTTTACTTCATTTTGCCTTATTGCATCCATAAATGTGCACATATTTAATGGGGAAGTGCCTCATTTGCATATATAAACATAAATTTCAGAAAACTTGCAATATATTTTTTCTTAGTTTATATGTACATAACAAACTGGGAAAGTTTCATAGTGATATCTATTTAAATATTTTTTGCCTATTAGGGGGTACTACACTGTACTACACTGTTTGTAGCCTGTGTGTAGTTATGTTCAGTTCAATAACATCATTATTATTATTATTCAGTTATCAGGCATGTGTTTAGGTTGTCTATTACTAATGGTTTGATTAGATATTGTGTTTGTAAATATCTGTTTCAAAAAAAAAGGTATGGCATTTTACAATACAGAACTTTGAAGGCGTTTTCCCAAAAATGAGTTTTAAGAGTTTTTCCTCATACTCTGAGCCAGAAATCTCCACTTCAGTAGCACTCACATACACCAAAACTTCCAGTTCTATTCATATCTATGTTCTGAAGGTATTTACAGAAGGGTTTGTTGATATCGCATTCATACCCAGATTTATATCACATTTTATTCCTAAAAACATGGTGAAATATGGAATTTTACCATAAAAATGGACTGAATGGAGTATTTTCTGATTTATGGAGTGATAAAAAGAGATATCCAAAATCCCCTCTGTAATAACCTTTGGCTCTAATATGTCAACCAAATGAAACTATAATTTTGAAAATGGCTTTATCCAATGTTCAGATTTCTGTCCTGGAATTATATGCAAATTAGTGCATATTTAAGTAGATAATGCCTCATTTGCATATTTAAACATACAATTTCAGAAAACTTGTAATACAAAAAAGTCTTGTCTTAATATAAGTAATCAACTGGGGACTTTTCATTGTGATATCTATTAGTTAATTTGTTTACCCTATTCACCTGTAGTGTCTCCCCTTAACGTTGATGTGAAGATGGACAGTGGAAGAAAGAGAAAGGGTGGAGGAGAGAGGGATAAAACATGTAGCCTGGTTCTATTCAACACATATTTTAACAAAAAAATATGTATTTATATTTATTTCATTGCATGGTGGGATGGGCTACAAACCTTTGTATTCTTCCATCAAAGGTGTCAGGTCATACACCTTGCCCAGGAATGACACCCACAAGTCACCAAGTATGTTGTGAGCGGACACCTCCCTGGAAGTGAAATACTTTAGTTCCGGCATGAATTTATAACGGCTACTTGTACGTTATGTATAAAACAATGAAAGGTAACGACTTCCAAGTGAAACAAAGGAAGCAAACTATCAAAACGATCACTTAACTCGCTATATTGTAGCTGGCTATCCACCCTGACATGTAATGCATGTTTTGTAAACGGTTGAGGCTCCGTTACTGTGGCAACCACAGGGGCGTATCGTATGCACAAAGATCGAGTAGGGTATATCTGCAGAGCCACAGAGCCCTGCGTGGACGGGTTTGAGGCGGGGCTTCGTGGCGTGGACAAGTAATAGTGGCCTGGACAAGTATTTGCACTACTGCGCATGCGGATGAGGGGGGGGGGGGGGGGGGGGGGGGCTCTCTCGCTCTCTCTCTCTCTCATTTACGACATACACAACTTTCGTCTTGCTTACATCAGGGTCCCCCATTTTCAATTCATCATAACATGACATACAGATAGACAGCTATCTTTACTAAATATAAACCTGCAAGTGGTGTATAAGACTGCTATCTTTACTAAATATAAACCTGCAAGTGGTGTATAGGACTGCTAAAGTACCTATTTCGCTATTTTGGACATTAGGTGCGCACGTTGCTTATCAAGGCCACCACAGATCAGCTGTGCAACCACAGACCAGCTGTGCAATCGAATTTAATTAGCTAACTGGCTCTCTCTTTCTCTCTCTTTCTCTCTCTCTTTCTCTCTCTCTCTGCTATCTTTACTAAATATAAACGTGCAAGTGGTGTAGTAGGACTGCTATCTTTACTAAATATAAACTTGCAAGTGCATGGTGTAGTAGGACTGCTATCTTTACTAAATATAAACTTGCAAGTACATGGTGTAGTAGGACTGCTATCTTTACTATATATAAACTTGCAAGTACATGGTGGAGTAGTAAGCCAATTTGCATCTCCAAGTGGGCAAGTGATGTGATGATTAGAGGCACAACCTTTGATTCATAACTGAGCCGACGCATACGGTGGTCATGTATAATAATAATAACAATAATGGTCACATTATGCTTTTATTACTTTTCATGTTTGTGTTACAGAATACACTATACACAAATGTGGATTGGACTGCAGACAAGGCTATCACTACCACTGCCCCTACTGCCAGGCAACAATTATAAGAAAAAGAAAATGCTTCGTACCATTTATCATGCAAGCCCCTGCCCAGATGTGGATTGGACTGCAGACCAGGCAGCCCAGACTATCATTACCACTGCCTCTACTGCCAGGCAACATTTGTAACAAAAATAAAGGCTTTGGTCCATATATCATCATGTAAGAGCCAGCCCTCCCCTCAACCACCTCTGCCAGGTCCTCAACCACCTCTGCCATCTCCTCAACCACCTCTGCCATCTCCTCAACCACCTCTGCCATCTCCTCAACCACCTCTGCCATCTCCTCAACCGACTCTGCCATCTCCTCAACCGACTCTGCCATCTCCTCAACCACCTCTGCCATCTCCTCAACCACCTCTGCCATCTCCTCAACCGACTCTGCCATCTCCTCAACCACCTCTGCCATCTCCGGGAGTCGAGACCACAGCCTCTTGCATTGGTGACGAGCACAATCTCCGCTACTAAATACCTGTATGTCCCTATGTCGATATGACCCTGATGTAAACAAGACAAACGTATTTCTCTGGTCTGCATCCCCTTAACAATTGTGTGTATTGAGCCGTACTGTATTGTACCCATTCTGCAATCTAAGCTGTTAAAATAAAGTTTTCATTCACACTCAAATCTGTGTTCATTTTTTATTTTGCATTCTAATGTTCTGTGTCTTGAGTCGTACTTGTATTGAAAAACTGATTTTATATGTCTGAGGAGAAGACTGGTACTCATCATCTTCGTCTCCACAAAGTACTGGGGGGTCTACTGTATGTGAGACATATTTCCTTTAGAGTGAAAGAAAAATGACATGTGAAGTATGTTGTGTGTGTGCCAGGTTAATGTACTCTATTTTTGTATCACAAACAGTGCTGTATATGTACAGTTTATTCCCCCTCAAATGTATATCTATTATTACTATATATACTCTACTATTTTTGTATCACAAACAGTGCTGTATATTTGTAGACTTCTTCCAATGTACAGTTTATTCCCCCTCAAATATATATACTCTATTATTACTATATATACTCTACTATTTTTGTATCACAAACAGTGCTGTATATTTGTAGATCTGGTATGTCATAAATGTCTAGATGTAACATTACTGTCTATCTGTATGTCATGTTATGATGAATTGAAAATGGGGGACCCTGATGTAAACGAGACGAAAGTTAAGTTGTGTATGTCGTAAATGAGAGAGAGAGCGAGCGAGAGAGCCCCCCCCCCCCCCTCATCCGCATGCGCAGTAGTGCAAATACTTGTCCAGGCCACTATTACTTGTCCACGCCACGAAGCCCCGCCTCAAACCCGTCCACGCAGGGCTCTGTGGCTCTGCAGATATACCCTATTGCAAAGATCCCGAAGACGAGTAAAATAGGCGCGATAAAAATGATTTATTTTCTTTCTACACTTTCTTGAATACATTCTTCTCCCCCCGCCCCCCCCCCCGCCCCCCCCCCCCCCCCCCCCCCCCCCCCCCCCGTTGTCCACGTTTAAATGTGTGCATGTTTTGGTGTATATAAATCGATTGAACCGATTTTAACCATACGCTCCGCACAATAGGGTCCAGCTGCAGCGCCGGTGAATCCTCTCACTGGGCAAGCCTGTGGCAGCCACGAACAGCGGTGTGTTCCTCATATCAACTCTGATTGCACGCACGCTAAATGTATGCGCATAAATGTTCCCTCGCTTAAGCACAGACCAAAGCCTTATAATCATGACTCTGGCACAGACTAAAGACGATGCCTAATTGCCTCTACGAATGGAATGTAACCAGGGGTGCAGTCGTGCACACGCGGTTACACCATTAGTAGTCACTCAGGGCAGAAGTGCGCGCAATGATAAGTACCCGGCCGTTGTAGAAAGCTACCCGGCCGGCGGCCGGGCACTTCTCACGGTAGACTTTGCATAATAATAGGAACCTACGAGAAGGTGGGGGGCTGCTTGATCTCCATTGTTATGCATAATAATCATCTGTTCTGTGCGCAACTGAGGGAACATGTATGCGCATGCGCGGGAGAGCGCGTGCACGTCGTGGCGTGTAACCAGTTCCCATATTACGACTGCACCACTGAATGTAACACATTTCATTCACAAGTTAGGTGTGAATGTATCTGAGAAAGGGTGACCAGATCCCAATAAACCAAATGTGGGACAAATGGTATGTTTGTGAGGGACAATGTGGGACCCCCCAGCACAGCCCCCCCCTTTTTTTGGTGGACTGTCCCTGTCCCCTCCAGCAAGGCTCATCCGCCACTGTCCTCATTAAAATGACCACAAGCCTAATATGTTTTGCCCTTATTAATTTCTTTTATTTTCCTTTTGTCTCTAATGGGTGTTAACTAGTACTCAAAATAAATAAAATTACCACCCAAACTTACAATCACTTATGATTATAGGTCTGGACCCCCAGTCTTATCACACACATGCACACGCACGCACGAACGCACGCACACACGCACGCACGCACGCACGCACGCACACACGCACACACACACACACACACACACACACACACACACACACACACACACACACACACACACACACACACACACACACACACACACACACATAATGACCACCCAGATTATGCATAATAATGACCACCCTCACAGCCCTTTTTCACTCTCCTGCCCTCCGGGAGGAGAATGAGGAGCCTCCGAGCCAGGACCAGCAGACAGCTTCATACACCAGGCTGTCAGGAAGCTGAACTCTCTCCCAGCTCTCCCCTCCTCTACTCTGCCACCACAGAACCTGGACTAAGAACACCCCTGACACACACACACACACACACCCAGCTCCCCCCGCTCTCTTACCTGCCTCCACAGAATCTGGACTCCTCTCTTACTCTGCCCCCCACAGACTCTGGACTACCCCTCTGCCACTTTACTTTACTGCCATTATTTAGTTTATTTATTTAGTGTACATCATATATTAGTTTACTGCCATATCCATCATCTCACTGCCACTTTACTGCCATTATTGTATTATTGTATTTTACTGCCATTATTTATTATTCATACTTACTGATTGATTGATTGAAAACTTTATTAACAGATTGCAGAATGGGTACAATACAGTACAGCTCAATACACACAATTGTTAAGGGGATGCAGACCAGAGAAAGACGTTTGTCTTGTTTACATCAGGGTCCCCCATTTTCAATTCATAGTGACATTTATGACAACACAACATACATGACATTTATGACATACATGACATACAGGTATTTAGTGCAGTTACATTTGTGACATATACGATATGCAAATATACAGTACTGTTACCCATAGATCCTGACAGAGTATATACATATGATGGGGAGGGGACTGTACATTAGGAGGGGGTGGGTGGGCGGGAGAGAAATATACATACGGTGGGGAGAGAATATATACATACGGTGGGGAGGAGACTGTACATTAGGAGGGGGTGGGTGGGTGGGAGAGAAATATACATACGGTGGGGAGAGAATATATACATGCGGTGGGGAGGAGACTGTCTATTAGGAGGGGGTGGGGGTGGGGGGGTTTGGACATTTACGGTGGCCAGTTTCCAATTGCAGCCTCCCGTAGGTGCTCTTTAAGAGCGGTTTTGAATGTGGGTAGGGATTCACATTCCTTTACAGCTTTGGGTAGGGCGTTCCACATTGATGTACAGCTCGGAGGTGCGCTGTTTTAATAAGTGAGCGTGTGTTATTTGATTGATTGATTGATTGAAAATGTTATTAATGTCCGCCTTGTTTCGAACTGGTTATGCTTAGGCCCTCTTTCGAAGTCGCCCTCTTTCGAAGTCGGTTATGCTTAGAGTTTGGAATCAGGGCTGGTGGTCTATCGCCCTGCTCTAAAGATAAACTCTAAGCATAACCGACTTCGAAAGAGGGCCTAAGCATAACCAGTTCGAAACAAGGCGGATTGATTGATTGATTGAAAACTTTATTAACAGATTGCAGAATGGGTACAGTACAGTACAGCTCAATACATACAATTGTTAAGGGGATGCAGACCAGAGAAAGACTTTCGTCTTGTTTACATCAGGGTCCCCCATTTTCAATTCATCGTAACATATATGACATACAGATAGACAGTACTGCTACATCTATACATTTATGACATACCAGATTTGCAAATACAGTACTGTTTGTGATACGAAAAGAGTCCAGAAAAGAAGTATATACATTTGACGTAGAAACTGTACATTGGAGGAGGTTGGGTAGGTGGGGGGGGGGGGGGGGTACTGTACATTGGAGGTGGTTGGGTGGGTGGGGGGGGGGGGGGGGGGTTGGGTAGGAGGGGTGGGTGGGGGACACTGTACAACTGTACAAACAAAACTGTACATTGGATTATTGACAAGACCATACTTGGTAATTTACTGTACATTGGAGGGGGTTGTGTTCGGACATTTACAGGGGCCAGTTTCGAGTTGAGTCTCCCTTAGGTGTTTTTTGAGAGTGTTTTTGAAAGTGGGTAGTGATTGACATTCCTTTACAGCTTTGGGTAGTGCGTTCCACATTGATGTGGCATAATTGCGAAACGTGTTTAGTCCCTTGTTTGAGCCGAATCTGGGTTTAACATGATTTGTGGAGCTCCCTCTGGTGTTGTGATCGTGGTATTCACTGACCTTTGGGAAGTATTTTGACATGTACATGGGAACAGTACCTTGGTCGTGTAGTGTATCTTGTAGACCAGGCCCATTGCAAGTCGCTGGACATTAATAAAATGTTCAATCAATCAATCAATCAATCAATCAATCAATCAATCAATCAATCAATCAATCAATCAATCAATCAATCAATCAATCAATCAATCAATCCAATAACACACGCTCACTTAAAACAGCGCCCCTCCGAGCTGCTTCTATAGAAAGTAGGTACGTGGCTGCCAGTGCCACAGGCTTGCCCAGTGAGAGGATTCTCCGGCGCTGCAGCTGGACCCTACTCGGGTCCGACTCCATACTAGTGAGTTTCCGGTTTGGCTGGTCCGTCGGAGAAATCCCTCCGCACGCAGTTAGAGACCAGAGAAGGGGGGTAATGGCAACAATGATCGAGGAAAATGGACCAGCAAGTCATGTACGTTTTACACAAGTTACACATTCGTGTATTCTACTAATCCGTTGTATATTTATTTGATGTGTCATTGTAAATGCAGAGGGGTAATGTTCTGCTCATTCCAATGTCGAGAATGTCCTGCTATCGTTAGCTGGTGGCTAATACGTTAGCGTTACATTAGCCAGTTGAATGAATGAATGAATGAATGAATGAACTTTATTTAACAGATTGCAGAATGGGTACAATACAGTACGGCTCAATACATACAATTGTTAAGGGGATGCAGACCTGAGAAAGACGTTTGTCTTGTTTCCATCAGGGTCCCCCATTTTCAATTCATATAGACATATATGACATACATGACATACAGATAGTCAGTACTGCTACATCTATACATTTATGACATACCAGATTTGCAAATACAGTACTGTTTGTGATACAGAAGGAGTCAAGAAAAGGGAGTATATACATTTGACGTAGAAACTGTACATTGGAGGAGGTTGGGTGGGGGGGGTTGGGTACATTGGGATATTGACAACCATACTGGGTAATTTACATTGGAGGTGGTTGGGGGGGGGGGGGGGGGGGGCGGGGGGCACACTGTATAAAACAAGTAACACTGTACATTGAGGGGGGGGGGGAGGAGACACTGTACAAACAAACACAATTGTACATTGAACTATTGACAACCATACTAGGTAAATGACTGTACATTGGAGGGGGTTGGGTTAGGATATTTACAGGGGCCAGTGTTGAATTGCAGTCTCCCGTAGGTGTCCCTTGAGAGAGGTTTTGAAAGTGGGTAGTGATCCACATTCCTTTACAGCTTTGGGTAGGGCGTTCCACATTGATGTGGCATAATTGCGAAACGTGTTTAGTCCCTTATTTGAGCCGAATCTGGGTTTAACATGATTTGTGGAGCTCCCTCTGGTGTTGTGATCGTGGTATTCACTGACCTTTGGGAAGTATTTTGACATGTACATGGGTACCTTGGTCGTGTAGTGTATCTTGTAGACCAGGCCCATTGCAAGTTGTTGTACTCTGTCGTCTACTCTAAGCCATCCTAGGTTGTCGAAGTGGGCAGGGGTGAGGTGGGTTCTAGGAGTAAGGTCGAGCAGTAGTCTGACCAGTTTGTTTTGAGATGTTTGTAATTTTGTTTTTAGCGCCTTTGAGGTGCTTTGGTACCATGAGGTGCAAGCATAGTCGTAGTACCCCTGAATGAGTGCTCCTGCCAGAGTCTTCAGGGTGTTGCCCTGATACTTATATTAAAAAGCATTTAGGGACAGCTAGTACGCGTTATGACACATTAGTCCGCTAGATTACAGCACTAGCTAGTTAACGCTGACAGAAACCACGCTGACGGTGGTCACCTTTCCAGATACTAGGCTATATTTGGTTGATTGATTGATTGATTGATTGATTGAAAATGTTATTAACAGATTGCAGAATGGGTACAATACAGTACAGCTCAATAATACACACAATTTTCAAGGGGATGCAGACCAGAGAAAGACTTTTGTCTTGTTCACATCAGGGTCCCCCATTTTCAATTCATCATAACATAAATATGACATACGTGACATACAGGTAGACAGTACTGTTGCATCTAGACATTTATGACATACCAGATCTACAAATATACAGTACTGTTTATGTGTACAAAAGGAGTCTAAAAGAGTATATACATTTGAGGGGGAAGAAACTGTACATTGGAGGTGGTTCAATAGGGGGTATGCAGAGCTGTACCCTATCCCCCCCCTCACAGTGAGCTGTGGTGTTCCACAAGGAAGCATACTAGGACCGCTACTGTTCCTAATTTATGCAAATGACATGTCGTCAGCTTGTGACTGCAACTTGTTCCTGCTGGTCTCTGACAAGAACAAGTTACAGGTTGAAAAAACCCTCAGCTCGGAACTAGACAGAATCTGCATATGGCTCGCTGATAACAAACTATCATTACACATGGGCAAAACAGAGTCCATTCTCTTCGGTTCAAATAACAAACTCAGCAAGACCGACGGCTTCTCAGTTACAGTGGGTGACAATATTGTCACAAGGAAAGATGAAATTACCTACCTGGGTTCCATCCTAGAGGCTAATCTCTCCTGTGACAAAATGGCATCCAATGTAATAAAAAAAGTCAACCAACGAACTCGATTCTTGTACCGGATCTCCTCTCTGGTAAACAAGAATACCCTGAAGACTCTGGCAGGAGCACTCATTCAGGGGTACTACGACTATGCTTGCACCTCATGGTACCAAAGCACCTCAAAGGCGCTAAAAACAAAATTACAAACATCTCAAAACAAACTGGTCAGACTACTGCTTGACCTTACTCCTAGAACCCACCTCACCCCTGCCCACTTTGACAACCTAGGATGGCTTAGAGTAGACAACAGAGTACAGCAACTTGCAATGGGCCTGGTCTACAAGATACACTACACGACCAAGGTACCCATGTCAAAATACTTCCCAAAGGTCAGTGAATACCACGATCACAACACCAGAGGGAGCTCCACAAATCATGTTAAACCCAGATTCGGCTCAAATAAGGGACTAAACACGTTTAGCAATTATGCCACATCAAATGTGGAACGCCCTACCCAAAGCTGTAAAGGAATGTGGATCACTACCCACTTTCAAAACCTCTCTCAAGGGACACCTACGGGAGACTGCAATTCAACACTGGCCCCTGTAAATATCCTAACCCAACCCCCTCCAATGTACAGTCATTTACCTAGTATGGTTTTGTCAATAGTCCAATGTACAATTTTGTTTGTTTGTACAGTGTCTCCCCCCCCCCCCCCTCAATGTACAGTTTTGCTTGTTTATACAGTGTGCCCCCCCCAACCACCTCCAATGTAGATTACCCAGTATGGTTGTCAATATCCCAGTGTACCCAACCCCCCCCACCCAACCTCCTCCAATGTACAGTTTCTACGTCAAATGTATATACTCCCTTTTCCTGACTCCTTCTGTATCACAAACAGTACTGTATTTGCAAATCTGGTATGTCATAAATGTATAGATGTAGCAGTACTGACTATCTGTATGTCATATATGTCCTGATGAATTGAAAATGGGGGACCCTGATGTAAACAAGACGAAAGTCTTTCTCTGGTCTGCATCCCCTTAACAATTGTGTGTATTGAGCTGTACTGTATTGTACCCATTCTGCAATCTGTTAATAAAGTTTTCAATCAATCAATCAATCAATCAGAGCCAGGCGTGGACGGGTTTGAGGCGGGGCTTCGTGGCGTAGACAAGTATTAGTGGCCTGGACGCGTGAATATTAAAGGCAACCAACTTGTGTTCGGCTTTTCTCTGATTGGCCGCGCAGGCAAGCGCAGCCGTCCCAAATGAAATCCAAGGAGCAAGCGCGGGCAACCAACTTGTGTTCACCTGCTGTACCAACCAACTTGTGTTCAGCTGCGGTAGCAGTGGAGCGCTGCTGACTGATTATTATGTTTCGCGTTTTTTTTTTCCAACGGTAGATTCACTCGTCACTGTACATGTATAAACAAAGCCCATACAGTTATGAAATGCGCTGAACTAGAAAATAAATCTGGTAGTTCGTTTATGACGTTAATTAATAATAAACACTGTTACGACTATCTGACTCTTAATAATAAACACTGTTAGGACTATCTGACTCTTAATAATAAACACTGTTACAGTGTTAGGACTATCTCGATTCACGCGTCACTACTGTAACTAGAAACTCTGGGTGTCACTGTACATCAGTGTGGAACTGTAAGCTGTAACGTTATTTCGCGTTTTTAACGTCAGCGGGGCGATGCGGTGGTTTGTCCCCGGCTTCCGTGCACCGCCGCTGTCTAATATGGCTGTCGCTTATCAATGACTTCGCGACAGCCATATTAGACACATAGCCATAATTTAAGATATAGTTTATGCATTCGCAAATATGAGAGCTCTGTCATTGAAGTGGGTGGTGGCAGTGTAACAGCGTTCACCCTGATGTAAAGTAGCGATTTTTATTGTTTTGTCATGACAACCCAATTACATAATCCAACATATGTGTAAAGAAACAACATATTCCAGTTAACGGTATATTTTTGAATGATTCATTACGGTATAAATTAGGTTAACTGGAGCTGTGGAGGCTGCTTGCTGAAGCGCCAGCGGGGCGACGCGGTTGTTTTTTCCCCGGCTTCCGTGCGCCGCCCGCGGCTTGATCCAGCTCCAGCAGCAGCAGCGGCCGCGCTCCGTTGTAGAAGCCCTTCAATGACAGAGCTCTCATATTTTGCAAATGCATAAACTATATCTTAAATTATGGCTATGTGTCTAATATGGCTGTCGCTTATCAATGACTTTGCGACAGCCATATTAGACACATCGCCATAATTTAAGATATAGTTTATGCATTCGCAAATATGAGAGCTCTGTCATTGAAGTGGGTGGTGGCAGCGTTATAGATAGGAGGTGTACTGTATGTCAAATGTCGGTCATGTGGTGGAAGAGTTTAGTACAGTCACACAACAGAACACCAGTGTTTCTAGTAGATATGTTTATTAATATAAATAAACACCTCTGTCTGAACTGGTTCGACCAGCGCGTTGGTTCGACTTCTGTCGCGTCTCTCAGCGGAAAAGGGCGTGTGCTAGGGCGGTCACGTGGCCGTGTGGCCAATCAGAGAAACGCTGAACGAAAAGCTGAACACAAGTTGGTTGCCTTTAATATTCACGCGGCCTGGACAAGTATTTGCACTACTGCGCGGATATGGGGGGGGGGGGCTCTCTCGCTCGCTCCCTCTCTCGCGTGGACGGGTTTGAGGCGGGGCTTCGTGTCGTAGACAAGTATTAGTGGCCTGGACAAGTATTTGCACTACTGCGCGGATGAGGGGGGGGGGGGGGGGGGGGGGGGCTCTCTCGCTCGCTCCCTCTCTCGTTTACGACACATACACAACTTAACTTTCGTCTCGTTTACATCAGGGTCCCCCATTTTCAACTTCACTTTCGTCTCGTTTACATAGATCCCCCATTTTCAACTTCACTTTCGTCTCGTTTACATAGGTACATAGACAGTAATGTTACATCTAGACATTTATGACATACCAGATCTAGTAATAATAGAGTATATACATTTGAGGGGGAATACATTTACATTTAGTCATTTAGCTGACGCTTCTATCCAAAGCGACTTATAGGTACATAGACAGTAATGTTACATCTAGACATTTATGACATACCAGATCTAGTAATAATTAGGGGTGCACCGATATATCGGTCGGGTATCGGTATCGGCCGATAAGTGCCTTGTTGACTGCTATCGGCCTATCGGCCGATAAGCTCAAATGTGCCGATAGCAGTCGCCGATAAATACCCATCAATTTGTGTAGCGTCAAAAGGCAAAAAAAAAAAAGTTCACTCGCGACCTACCTGCAGTGCACAACGCCTGCCGTCCCCCACACACACACACAAGCTACTGCATCAAAGTAACTAGTACTTATGATTAACCTGTTCCACCCCAGGTGAAAATCTGCATAAAATGTATACCTAGGTAAATGGAATATTGCTCCACTTCTACAAGGGCTATTTGCATATATTTGGTATCTAGGAACATCTATGGACCTCAATGAATGTATTCTCAGTGTCAGAAATAATGTGTCTATTACTAGGCTTGCTTAAATTCTGATGAAACAAAGGAAAATATGAATTATGATTTTTCTTTTCATCTTTGACAGTGAATAAAACCATGATAATAATGACCAAACTGAGCTGAGCTAATTCAGTACCCTCTTGAGATCATGTGTACAAAAGATCTAAGGAAATTAATAAAGGGAAGATGATAAAATTGAAGGTTTTGTATATACAGTACTGAATTCTCCCATCCGGACCAATGCAATTTGAAATATTATTATAGAATATAGAATATATGCTTATACATTACCTTATTATAGCCAATTCGCACATTTATATATATATACATATAGTATCTTTCAAATGGCCGAGTTCAATTTGGATATAGTATCACCAGGCATGCGTAATAACATATACAGATATTTAATGTAATCGACTGTACTTTTTTATTTCTCCCACAGTGTAATCATTCTGTAACTAATTTCAGATCTAATTATTCCTACATGATTACAATAGTGTGGAGAAACTGACTGCGTTTCAATATTTGTCAAACGTTACCTTTTGTAGCTTATTATCGCGAATCATAACAATTATTGATATGATTCCTTCAGAACGCCGAACTTTGAACGTCCATAGCAGACCACAGGAAGTGTAGTTTTGAGAAATTCCGACACTGGCAGATAGCTGGCGAGGCGATCTTCAAAATGGCCGCAAAAAAACTACAATTCCCATGGTTCAACATTTCCATTTCCGCTTCCGCGTCAAAAACGCGACTGAAAAATAAAAACTTAAAATGATAAAAACTCACTTTTAACCTATTGCTAAACTATTGCCAACCTAACGTTTTACATTCTACATGTATTTGTGACATAGTAGTGATAATAATACTTGAAAACGTTTGATTTTAAAAACGCAAATTTATTGCATCACTCATAAAAATATTAATATATGATAATAATGTCAAAAAGGGGTCGGTACCGACCCCGTGGGGGGGAACAGGTCAAGGCATTCGTTTTGTGGCATTAGCGTTATATAGTTAGTGTTACACGGACAATAACATCAGCATATTATTATTACCCATAGCAGCAAGGCATTACTCCGAGTCCGTTCATTAGCTACCGGGAGATGCAAGACCAACGTTACTGGTGAAAATGTGATTTGCGTTGGAATACTCCTTTGTCAACTTGCTGTACTTTGCTTGCAGGTCTGCAGCCATTATTGCTGCATTATTAATAGCCCCAACTTTAGCCAAGGTAACGTTATGGCTAAACCTTTAACAATAGTTAACGCTAGCTTTCGGTTAGCTGTTCAATGCTATTAATAACACAACTCCCCGTCAACACCCTCTCTCGGGAAGATGGCATTTAAGAAAGTATCTGCTGTTAAAATGAAGTGTTACACGTTCAATAACAAGCATATTATTTACCCGAAGATAGCTGTAAACAAGGCATTACTCCGTTAGTCCGTTCATAGCTCGGTTCCATTCCGTTGCTCATTCCGTACCCAACTACACATTCTGCAATCTGTTAATAAAGTTTTCAACCAGACAAATGTATAGAAAGGCTTTGTTTTATTATAACATTTGTTGCAGTAAAATCATTATGTCTCATTTGGTCATGCGTGGAGCGCCGGTCGGCGGGTGCCGGGCCGGGCAGCTAACGTAGCTATGTTAAGTGTGTTCTTCTGCAGTGCTCTCGCAAACAGAACAATGGCGGCATGCCCGGAAGTAGAAAAATGTATAAACGCTTGCCGATTGGTGGTAAGGACAGCAGGAGGTGGGTGCTAGCGGTGTGGCGTAATTGGCAGAATCGACTGTCAATCAAAATGGTTCCATTGCATTGGTTGAAAGCTCTGGTTGAGAGAATAGTATCCCGCTGCAGGCCGCAAGAATGGTTCCATTGCATTGGTTGAAAGCTCTGGTTGAGAAAATAGTATCCCTCTGCAGGCCGCAAGACGATACTGGGAGAGAGATAGTGATACCATAAACATATTTCTTGATGTTTCCTTTTTTTAAGTAAGTAAAGAGGCCTACAAATACAAACATACACATACAAATATACAGTAGTTTCATTAAAAAAAATATATATATTAATAAAAAAAAAAAAAATTTTTTTTACAAATATCGGTATCGGTATCGGCCGATAGTGTTAGTTGAACAATCGGTATCGGTATCGGCGGCCAATTTTCATATCGGTGCATCCCTAGTAATAATAGAGTATATACATTTGAGGGGGAATACATTTACATTTAGTCATTTAGCTGACGCTTTTATCCAAAGCGACTTACAAGTTCTGTACGACAAGCCATCAGGAAGGGCACAACTCTATCAGCTGAGTAACAATGTTCATAAAGTGTTGACATACCAGATCTAGTAATAATATAGTATATACATTTGAGGGGGAATACATTTACATTTAGTCATTTAGCTGACGCTTTTATCCAAAGCGACTTACAAGTTCTGTACGACAAGCCATCAGGAAGGGCACAACTCTATCAGCTGAGTAACAATGTTCATAAAGTGTTGAGTGCTACAGTGTATGTTAGTTTATTAGGACAAGTGCATGACAGTAAGGTTAGTTAGGGTTAGATTTATTTTTATTTTTATTTTTTTATTCAGAATGGTTGAAGAAGTGCGTCTTTAGTCGACGGCGAAAGATTGGACGGGTTTCGGCTGTCCTAACTGGGGTGGGTAGTTCATTCCACCATTGTGGGGCAAGGACTGAGAATAGGCGACTTCTCTTTGATGACCCTCCCGGAGCTTGGATAGGAGGAATAAACTGTACATATACAGCACTGTTTAAACCTGGCACACAACATACTTCACATGTAATTTTTCTTTTTGTGGAGACGAAGATGATGAGTACCAGCAGGGACCGAAACTAAAGCCTGCCGCCCGCCAGGGGCGATCAGTTTTTACCTTTGGCGCTTGACACTTAGAGGGCTGCCCGCCGTGTGGCGTGTAATCAATCAAGTTCATAACGATACTCTTATTTTGAAAATCTGTGCGGGTCTCATTTCCGCCCCAAGCGCATCTCCAGTCATAATATCGATGGCTCCGGCAGTTAGCAACAATTAGGTTCGTATGATACTCTTATTTTGAAAAAAAACGTGGCAACGAGTCATATCCGCCCAGCCCTGCAGCGGGATACTATTGGCTAAGGGCTTCTGCTCGCAGTGCTCATGTCAACACAGGCAGTCTGCTCTAGTCTAGACCGGACCTCCATGAGCTACCGTTACTGTTTAAACAATGACCCAGTCAACTATTCACTTTTAGTTTAATACATGACGAGGCATTGTCTAACGGTATCTAGCTGGCTAGCTACTGATATCAACAAATGCTCCAGCAATAGTCGACTCGAGTGCATAATACCTCCGTTCCCTCGTTAGCTAGCTCGCGTTAGCTAGCTCACGTTAGATCGATCTGTCCCAGTAAACTAAATTGTCTTAACGTTATCTACCGGGCTAGCAGTAGCTACAGATAGCTCCTGATATCAATGTCTTATAACATTGATTGAATGCGTATTCTAGCTGAGGGCATGTTGAATGTGATTTGACAAAAGAACCGTAATGTTATAAATAGGGTCCAGCTGCATCGCCGGAGAATCCTTGTATGCTGAATGTAGGGTCTAGCTGAATATAGGGTCTAGCTGCAGGGCCGGAGAATCCTTGCTGGAGCTGGAGGCTACTCAAGTATACACACAGACAGTGGAGCTGTTTGCAGATAGCAAGCATTTTGACTTATTTCGTGGTGGCGATGTCTCGCAGATAATACAACTACAAGTATGATTATATAATATATATTTTATTAAAAAAAAAAATTATATAAAATATATATATATATTTTTTTTAATCAAAAAAATTTTGGCAGGTAAGAAATATGCTTGGCGGGTAGACTCTTCCCATCTACCCGCCACTGGCCGGTGAGTCAAAAAGTTAATTTCGCTCCCTGAGTACCAGTCTTCTCCTCAGACATATAAAATCAGTTTTTCAATACAAGTACGACTCAAGACACAGAACATTAGTATGCAAAATAAAAAATGAACACAGATTTTGAGTGTGAATGAAAACTTTATTTGAACAAGATTGCAGAATGGGTACAATACAGTACGGCTCAATACACACAATTGTTAAGGGGATGCAGACCAGCGAAAGACGTTTGTCTTGTTTACATCAGGGTCATATCGACATAGGGACATACAGGTATTTAGTACCGCTACAGAGAAGAGAAGGGGCGTGGCGCTTGACAGAATGATCGATGGGTGTTTGAGGAACTTTTGCCTAGTTTGTAGGGGTGGGACAATACATCCATCCAGATCGATATATCGATCTATTATCAATAATCAAATAGGATCGACGCAACGTAAAAAGATCGATTCATATTGTGATACTCTTATTTTGAAAATCCCAGCGAGTCATATCCGCCGGCGCCCAGTATTGTGAAACTCTGTGTAGACATTACAGCAGTGTTTGCGTCTGCTGTAAAGCACTACAGAGCGTCTATTTTGCTAGCCGATATAAGTCTGTGCAGTTTTTTCCCCGCAACGGGTCAAATGCATATAACAGACGTTGCATCGTCGCCATTCCTTTATGCCAACGTTGCGTTAAATATCTAAATGAACGTTGCGTTGGCTGCTTAAAAGCTAAGCAGCTAACCGTGAGAGAGAACAGGAGAGGAGAGAGGGGACTTGGAAGGAGGAGGGGTGGGGGCTGTGGGGGACTGTGTGTGTGTGGGTGTGCGTGTGTGTATGTGTGTGTGTGTCTGTGTGTGTTAAAGCTCAATATATAAAAACAAAAGTGAACAGGAGGTCTATTTGTATTAAAAACAATAGATTGTTTTTCATTTAAATGTCTGGAAAAGCTCAAAAATAAATACATCAATTGATATTTCCGTAGCCTTTTTTTAGTTGATCTAAATGTGACTGATTGTGTTAAATGGGCACATAATATCGCCTCATATCGATCGCAGGCACCTGAATTGAATCGTATCGTGGCAGACTTTGTGATATCGGCAAATATCGTATCGTTGTCCAAAGAATCGATATCGTATCGTATCGTGATGAAACTGATGATTCCCACCCCTACAAATAAGCAGGATTTCACATTTTATTATAGGACCCTGTCTTACACAAGGTACACAACAAACAAACTAGGATCACATTGTTCACTGCTTCATCTCCCCTTTAAAACCCTGTACCCGTTGCTCTTGAAGGGTTCATCTATTAGACAAGTACAGTACAATGAGAGAGGTAGTGCGACCTTCCACACGTTACACTCTCCCAGTGAGAATCTGCGCTGCCAGGCTGGCTGCTGGCTGGCTGCACATGCGTCGGAGGAAAGCATGTGACAGTCTCCGGCCTCTCGGACCAACAGTAGGGGGGGGCGCGCAACAACCAGGAAGGGGGTTGGGAATTGGCATAACGACTAACAGTGGGATGGGAGAAAAATCGGAAAAAGGATGGGGGAAAAGATAATAAAAAAAAAAAATTATTGCGGAGGAGGAGGCTCTTGTAGGGGATTCGGTAGTTGATGGGGAGCCAGTGGAGTTTTTGCAGGGTGGGGGTGATGTGCTGCCAGGGTTTGGTGTGCGTGAGGACCCTTGCAGCCGAGTTCAGCGCTGCTTCTTCCTTTCACGGTCGATTTTGTCATCGAATGCCTCCCACTCACTAATATGAAAAAGCATAACATATAGAAAATGTTAAAAAGTTTGACAATGCAATATTCTGGTAATTCTACACTGTACCACTATACATAGTTAGGTCTAATAGCGATATGACCAGGACAACACATACTGTGACAATAAATTCAAAATAAATTTAAAAGAGAAAATGTTTCAGATAATAAAAACGAATCTGATGATTAGGATAATGTTGGCATGCCTTTTGTCGACATCTGGGCGGGGTCCAGAAGATTTCTTCAGCCCTCTTACTGGTGACCTCATTGACTGCTGCAATAGCGCTTATAGTGGCCTGTCATGGAGAGAGAAGATTACAGTTTACCCCATGAGACAAAGGCAAGTAAATTAGCCCCTGGATCATGCATTATTTTTCAATAACTGCACACATTAGAATTGAAATCTCTCAACAAAGGCTTGTTTCATACATAGTGAAAAGTAAAAATATCATACAAATTCACCTCAGGCAGCAAGACCTCAAGGATATAGGCTACATTATCCAGGATGGGTACAGATGAGACTGTGCTGGCCAGGATGTTTGACAAGAAGTCAAACACTGCGTTTTGATGCCCGTCGTTCTGAAAATAGACTGGGGCACACGTTGACCATGACCGCTTCTTGCTTGGTGACCTCTGGATGTACTTCTGCAACTAGTTTGACGGTTCTCTGCCACTTACGACGGCCTGAGAGTACAGAAAAGCAAGGAGAAAGAATCGTCCAGGATCAAATCATTGTAGACAGTCAGATAGGCTTGGTAAACACAGATTTGGCAACAGGTGCCAACATACTGTACCTTTAGGTGTTCTTTAGTCCGATGTGCTGTGATGATGAAGTCCACCAGCTTTTTTTGTTCAGCACTGACCGCAGCACTGGTCCATGGCAACCTGGAGGTGTTGTGGGATACTGGTAGTAATCCTTGAAGTCCGAGGCACCCTGTAAACAGGTTGTAGCAGTCCTTGGAGCAGACACCTCGACTCCCTGGTCCTGTGGGCAAACCTCTTGCCGTGCCTTTCAAATTATGAAAAACAATTATAAGTTATTATTGCTTCAACACATGTTGACTAATTATACTCCAAGATACTGTAATGTACCCCTCAGTTTGGAAGCGCTCCATTAGTAGAGTACACCACCACTCACAAATTGAGTTCATGTCCAACTAAAAATCACAGACATGACAAACAATAACATGGGATTATCATTAATGGCCAATGAGTTGTACAATTGAGCTATATTGGTAGGCAATGGCATGATGTCATGAGAATGATATGAAGTGGTATTTTTAAGTAATTGCAATCACAAGTATCTCTGCTTGCAAGTTGTGCAATATGTGTTATATAGGCCCTTTCAGGGACCAAAACTAAAGCCTGCCGCCCGCCAGGGGCGCTCAGTTTTTACCTTTGGCGCTTGACACTTAGAGGGCTGCCCGCCGTGTGGCGTGTAGACGTGTAGTTCATAACGATACTCTTATTTTGATTGTGCGAGTACAGATTATAGCCTCTCTCGTCTTTTTTTTCTCCGCCGCGAGATCGTTAAAAAACTACAAGTCCCACATTGCACTCAAGTCAACGGTCCTATCACAGTAGAGTGACGTGACTGGTTTCATGAGAAAGAAAGCAAATGACCAATCGGAAGCTCTCATTTGGCTTGTTTACTTCCTGAAACGCCACCATTGCGATATGCGGGCAGTCTGCTCTAGTCTATATTGGACCTCCATGAGCTACCGTTACTGTTTAAACAATGACCCAGTCAACTATTCACTTTTAGTTTAATACATGACGAGGCATTGTCTAACGGTATCTAGCTGGCTAGCTACTGATATCAACAAATGCTCCAGCAATAGTCGACTCGAGTGCATAATACCTCCGTTCCCTCGTTAGCTAGCTTAGCTAGCTCACGTTAGATCCATCTGTCCCAGTAAACTAAATTGTCTTAACGTTATCTACCGGGCTAGCAGTAGCTACAGATAGCTCCTGATATCAATGTCTTATAACATTGATTGAATGCGTATTCTAGCTGAGGGCATGTTGAATGTGATTTGACAAAAGAACCGTAACGTTATAAATAGGGTCCAGCTGCATCGCCGGAGAATCCTTGCATGCTGAATGTAGGGTCTAGCTGAATATAGGGTCTAGCTGCAGGGCCGGAGAATCCTTGCTGGAGCTGGAGGCTACTCAAGTATACACACAGACAGTGGAGCTGTTTGCAGATAGCAAGCATTTTGACTTATTGCGTGGTGGCGATGTCTCGCAGATAATACAACTACAAGTATGATTATATAATATATATTTTATTTAAAAAAAGAAATTTTATATAAAAAATATATATATATTTTTTTAATCAAAAAAAATTTGGCAGGTAAGAAATATGCTTGGCGGGTAGACTCTTCCCATCTACCCGCCACTGGCCGGTGAGTCAAAAAGTTAATTTCGCTCCCTGGGCCCTTTACTTTGGTTGGAAATACAGACCTCTGTGAACTGGAACCGGGTGTTGGCGACAATGCAAAGGGTGTACTGAAAAAAGGGGAGGGGAAGAGCGCTTTTAATTTCCTAACTCCACTAAAGCGTGGTGCATCCAGCAGCAGTTATATGTAATGTTCTGCGTCTTCAATAGAAGACTTAATATATATTTATTCAAGGTTAAACCAATGTATACCAATATGAAACAAGCAGAATTAATTATTCGATATCAGTATAATAGCTGGACTTTGAGTTTGAGAAGTCTTTATTCGGCATGCAGACAGACACGCAGTTAGTTGGGTCGCTGATGCGTTTGAGTCTCTGCACTCCCTCCCCCCAAGGGCAGCCAGGAGCAGTATCTCTCATCGGTGAACCATCACATCTAAATGCCATATGAACACAACAAACAGTAGCTCTCATCTGTGTACTTAAAAACAGTTCTGTAGTCTTCATCGCCAAAGCCAGAGGTATGATCTATGTATTTGGAGTCCAATAATAGAATCTCCTGTATGCGTGGCTTCAAGACCTATAATTAGGGATGCCCCGATCACGTTTTTTGCCACCGATACCGATCACCGATCGTCGTGAGCCATATCGGCCGATACCGATCCGATACCGATCGTTTTTGATTAAAAAGAAATTAAAAATTATTTTATATAAAGTTTTTTTTTTTTTTTTTTTTTATAAAATATATATATTATATAATTAGACTTGTACTTGTATTATCTGCGAGACATCGCCACCACGCAACAAGTCAAAATGCTCGCTATCTGCAAACAGCTCCACTGTCTGTGTGTACTCTAGTAGCCTCCAGCTCCAAAAAGGATTCTCCGGCGCTGCAGCGGGACCCTATTGGTAACGTTATGCTTTGGTCATTTCACATTCAGCAAGCCCTCAGCTCGAATACGCATTAAATCAATGTTATAAGACATTAATATCAAGAGCTATCTGTAGCTACTGCATAACCGGCTAGATGACGTTAAGACAGAACTTTAGTTCAATGGGACATTTCGTTTTGAACAGTAAACTAACGTCAGCTAACGCAAGCTAACGCAAGCTACCGGAGGTATGAACATGGACTACTAGATTTTCTGGATCATTTGTTGATATCAGGAGCTATCGGTAGCTAGCCGGCTAAATACCGTTAGACAATGCCTACTAAACGTGAATAGTTGACTGGGTAATTTTGTTTAAACAGTAACGATAGCTAGGTAGCTAACGTTAGCGCAGGTCGAATGCACTACAGACTCGAGCAGAGGAGCCGCACCTCTTTGTTTACAAACTCTACACGGGGGCGGGCGGGGCTAGGGAGGAGGAGCAGTTTGCAGGTCCTGTGCGTCTGAGACAAGCGAGTGAGATATCCACTTGATCAGTTTCCGCGATCGGCGAATATGACTCATTATCGGAATTCCCCGATCGCATATTTATACTGATTATCGGCCGATAACGATCGGTGGCCGATCGATCGGGGCATCCCTACCTATAATGGGTATGTAAAAATAAGCACAGCATGTCAGTCAGGTTTCTGTGGGAATGTGGATTCTGCTATTCTCCCAGAATGGCAGACATGTGCTCCTCTCACCCAACGTGGATTCTGCTATTCTCCAAGGACGGTGGACATGTGCCCCTCTCACCCAACGTGGATTCTGCTATTCTCCCAGGACGGCGGACGTGTGCCCCTCTCACCCAACGTGGATTCTGCTATTCTCCCAGGACGGCGGCCATGTGCCCCTCTCACCCAAACGGCAGAATCTGCTCCGATTAGAATGTTTAGTTAATAAGCTATCAAAGCCTTTTAGTTTATGATTCCTTATAAACAGATTAAGTTTATAAGACATGCATTACTAATTTCACTTACACATAGCACAAAGTAGTTTTCGGTCCAGGCTGGAAAGACTATTGCATGTTTCATCTTCATGTCAGCCTAATATTTATGAAACATGAGTTTGCCATTAGAGTAGGGATGTGCCATTATGCTTATTCAATTTACTAACTGAATAATTATATTTATTTCATCAATTAATTACACTTACCGGAAATGAAGCTAACGGGTTGATACTTCGGTCCTTCCAGGTAGGAACAACATACATGTCTTCTATATAAATGTCCATGTCCTGATGACGAAAAAACAAACATGATTATTAATAGTCTGCCTTCAGTACCAAAAGTTACTTTTAAAGTGGAAATGAAGCAGTGAGCAATGTGATCCTAGTTTGTTTGTTGTGTACCTTGTGTAAGACAGGGTTCTATAATCAAATGTGAAATCTATCTTATTTGTCTGAAAAATCAAATATAATATCCCTGTTTTCAACATGGGCGCCGCCATTTTGTTGCTGACGTCATGGGGGTTGTTTGGTGTACACTGCTGGTTAGCTGCCTATATAGTGAATGGGTCAGTAAGTAAATAAAATGTTGCCTACAAAACAACGGGACCGCGGTGGTTCTGTTTGTATTGCTCCTGGCTGTTCAAACTAATTTTACCATGTGAGAGAGAGGAAAGTTGGTTAATTTCCACAAACTACCAGTGAAAAAAACAGTGTTGTTGGCATGTTGGCTCAGGCTGGCTGCACTCAGGCGGCGTGATCAGCCTGTTGGACAGGGAATGAAGATCCCCAGAGAACACTTCATTGCCTCGGATTATGTTGTTGGGGTGGGATGTTTGTCCAGAAGACCACTAATCAGCTGAAGCCGGACGCGGTTCCCTCGGTCTTCGACAGACAGACCGGCGTTAGCTCTCGGGAGCGATCGCTAGCTAGTTAGCACCAGCCGGGGACCGGCGTTAGCAACCGGGAGCGTCGCGGAGCATTCAGCCTGCTGGCTACCTAGATCCACTTCAACCAGCCGAGCGTCGGGAGCTCCAGCAGCTTGTCGATGTGCTAATAGCCTGGAGCCAGCTACCGTTAGCTTGCCGAGGCTCCAGCACACCGACAAGCTGTGTAGCCAGCAGGCTGAATGCTCCGCGACGCTGGTTGAAGTGGATCTAGGTAGCCAGCAGGCTGAATGCTCCGCGACGCTCCCGGTTGCTAACGCCGGTCCCCGGCTGGTGCTAACTAGCTAGCGATCGCTCCCGAGAGCTAACGCCGGTCCCCGGCTGGTGCTAACTAGCTAGCGATCGCTCCCGAGAGCTAACGCCGGTCCCCGGCTGGTGCTAACTAGCTAGCGATCGCTCCCGAGAGCTAACGCCGGTCCCCGGCTGGTGCTAACTAGCTAGCGATCGCTCCCGAGAGCTAACGCCGGTCTGTCTGTCGAAGACCGAGGGAACCGCATCCGGCTTCAGCTGATTAGTGGTCTTCTGGACAAACATCCCACCCCAACAACATAATCCGAGGCAATGAAGTGTTCTCTGGGGATCTTCATTCCCTGTCCAACAGGCTGATCACGCCGCCTGAGTGCAGCCAGCCTGAGCCAACATGCCAACAACACTGTTTTTTTCACTGGTAGTTTGTGGAAATTAACCAACTTTCCTCTCTCTCACATGGTAAAATTAGTTTGAACAGCCAGGAGCAATACAAACAGAACCACCGCGGTCCCGTTGTTTTGTAGGCAACATTTTATTTACTTACTGACCCATTCACTATAGGCAGCTAACCAGCAGTGTACACCAAACAACCCCCATGACGTCAGCAACAAAATGGCCGCGCCCATAATGATAAATGCTTCAGAAATGCACACAACAAATCGTTTTTTCTTAGAAACTGCTTATTTTTATAACGTGATTTCTTCTGTGGCTTATCTAAATACTAATGTGATGCTATGAATATGTATTTATCGCACTGCTTCATTTCCACTTTAAATGTGTAATTAAAAAAGAGGTCATACACGTTTCAGAGCCAGTTCACCAATGAGCTTCAGGCATGCATTTCCAATCTGCAAGAAATCACAATTAAGACATTATAGTGAACATAGGGCTGGGCGATATGGAAAAAAATCATATCGCGATAACGATATGATAATTTTATTTTATTTCTCGATATCGATAATTATCGAATTGTTATAAGTATAAAAAAAATAAAAAAATAAAAATAAACATTTATTTTTTTATTTTTTTTAACAACAGATGTATGTTTATTTTGCAGCAATTCTTTGTCATTGCCGCCATCTTTAGTGTTACATCCCCTCACACTCCAGTTCTCAGGCTGCAGCTGGTTTAAAAGCTAAAGTAAACCGGCTTCTCTGCTGGCTGTGGCTCCAGAGGAGTTGAACAGTTCTGGCTCTGCTAGTTTATTTTCGATCTTTTGGCGCTTTTTTGGTGGACAAACCACCGCACATGTGCACTGTGACTCGTGACTGGAGTCTAGTTCTGCTAGCACACATAGCCTACTGTGTACAGACGGTTTCAAAATGTATTTTAAATTAGAAAGCAAACAAAATAAATGGACAAGAGAAAAAGAAATCTGAATTTGGTCAGTATTGTCATTTGGACAAGCAAAGCCATTACTTTAAGTTGCAGGCAAGAAAGACAAGTCTGTCCACTGTCTCTGGTTTTAAAACTGCCCTGTTGCAGGTAAAAAAAAAAAAAAAAAACTATTTTTTTTAAAATTTCGATATTCGATATTGATTATTAAAATATATCGTGATATTTATCGTTATCGTTATATTGCCCAGCCCTAAGTGAACATGACTGAAACTCTCCCTTCTGTAATAAATGTTAATCTGTTAGACCATGTGACTACTCACAGTTGAATCCATATAGCTGTTCAACCCAAGGCTCCAAAACTCATCCCGTGTCAAACAAGTTTGTCCTTCCTTCACAATTATTTCTTCCGAAGGCCTCTTTCGGTCCAGGACATAACTGAGCTGAAGATAATAACCATTGTTGTGATACAGATGAGTAGTTTTACATAGAAAGTAATTATTTGTAGAAATTTGCCTTACCAGTTGTTGTTGGATAGGGTTTCGGGACTTCGCCCAGGGTTGGTCTGGTTAGTACTCGTTGTCCACTGGAATCTCAAGTTCTACAGGGATGGACATACACAAAAATATAAGAGAAATAGTAACAATGTTTAATAAAACTAATAGTGTAGAGGTAAGAATTACTGTAGGTAGGCTAGTGTTGTCAAAAATATCGAAGTATCGATACATATCGATACTGAATATTTAAAACGGCTTCAATACTCATTTCCCGAAGTACCGATACTTTCTGCAGTATCGGTACCAGCTGGCCGGAGCATTTATTAACGTTACGCGTGTACTGGTGTAGGATGGGCTCCGGCTCCGCTCGACCGAACGTTGGCAACGGGGTAGTTGTGTCGAGTTCATGCGTGTACTGGTGTAGTGGGCTCGGCTTGACGTTACTCCGTTTCCATGAAGTAATAGGTGGCCAGCTAGCTAGCATTAAGCTAACGGAGGAACGACAGCTAACGTTAGCTAATAATAGCGTTGTTTACAAACTGAAGACAGGGCTGCGCTGCCCGGCTGTGAGGGGGAGGAGGAAGAGAGAGAGAGAGAGATTTCTCCGGAGCTATGCTATGCTATGTAACGTTAATAAAATGCTCCGAGCATAGCCATAGCTCGGAGAAAATCTCTCTCTCTCTCTCTCTTCTCTCTCTCTCTCTCTCTCTCTCTCTCTCTCCCTCTTCTCTCTCTCTCTCTCTCTCTCTCTCTCTCTCTCTCTCTCTCTCTCTCTCTCTCTCTCTCTCTCTCTCTCTCTCTCTCTCTCTCTCTCTCTCTCTCTCTCTCTCTCTCTCTCTCTCTCTCTCTCTCTCTCTCTCTCTCTCCTCTCTCTCTCTCTCTCTCTCTCTCTCTCTCTCTCTCTCTCTCTCTCTCTCTCTCTCTCTCTCTCTCTCTCTCTCTCTCTCTCTCTCTCTCTCTCTCTCTCTCTCTCTCTCTCTCTCTTCTCTCTCTCTCTCTCTCTCTCTCTCTCTCTCTCTCTCTCTCTCTTCTCTCTCTCTCTCTCTCTCTCTCTCTCTCTCTCTCTCTCTCTCTCTCTCTCTCTCTCTCTCCTCTCTCTCTCTCTCTCTCTCTCTCTCTCTCTCTCTCTCTCTCTCTCTCTCTCTCTCTCTCTCTCTCTCTCTCTCTCTCTCTCTCTCTCTCTCTCTCGTCATAACTAGGAAGGTGCGCTCAGTAGACCTAAAATCTCCAGCAGCCACTCTCTCTTTCTCTCTCTCTGATCTAAAGATAAACAAAGGGTTTTAAAAGGTATTTATCTTCTCGTATAGTACCAGAGAGAAGCTGAGGAGAATCAACCAGCAACAAAAGCAAAATTTGTTAAAAAAAAAAAAAAATTATAATAAAAAAAAATTATAAATTTTTTTTTTGGTATTGAAAGTATCGAAAGTATCGATACTTTTCAAGGTATCGTATCGAAGTCGAAATTCCAGTATCGTGACAACACTAAGGTAGGCATAGGTTTTTATAGGCCTGCTTCTGCTGCAGAAGCCAGGTTCTATGGTGTAATAGTTAGCACTCTTGACTTGGAGCAATTAAGAGTTCACTATTTAAGGTGGTGGGTGGCAGTTTAATATGATTATTGGACAAATCATGCATGGTTTCAGTCAAGGCGGCTAAACTTGAATTTAAGACATTTTAAGACTTTCTAAGGACCCATGCATGCAATTCCACTGACTTGTCATTGCTGGGGGCAGACCTGAACCCGCTTCAGGGAGCACACCTTGAGCTGCTTCCAGTGATAGATCAAGGACTGCTTCCTGTGACACTGTAAGCAGATGACAAACACAGCTTACCAAGGAACAGTGAAGTTCACTATTTAAGGCGGTGGGTGGCAGTTTAATAAGATTATTGGACAAATCATGCGTGGTTTCAGTCAATAGGTGGCTAAACTTGAATTTAAGACATTTTAAGACTTTCTAAGGACCCAGGCATGCAATTCCACTTACTTGTCATTGCTGGGGGCAGACCTGAACCCGCTTCAGGGAGCACACCTTGAGCTGCTTCCAGTGATAGATCAAGGACTGCTTCCTGTGACACTGTAAGCAGATGACAAACACAGCTTAGTAAGGAACAGTGAACTTGATGAATGAGGACATTTATACATTATTTCCTAGATCAATTAAAAACAGGATTAATGCATTAAATATCTTTAATGCTAGTGCAAGTAGAAAATGTACCCAATACAGCCTGGTGGTAGCTGTTTATTGCCACCGCTGTCCCAATTTTTTTTTTGATGTTGTCCATTCGCTTCTTGTTTTTGTTGTTGTTGAAGTGTTCTATGATGTTTCTCATCAGGAACAGATGGGTCGATGGTAGTTGCTGCGTTAAAAAGTAATTGTTCTTTCTCATTTGTGCAATTTTGTGTATTTTGGTTACAAATGTTGCCTGGCAGTAGAGGCAGTGGTAATGATAGTCTGGGCTGCCTGGTCTGCAGTCCAATCCACATCTGGGCAGGGGCTTGCATGATAATATATGGTGCGAAGCATTTTTTTTTTATTATAATTGTTGCCTGGTCATCAAAGAGAAGTCGCCTATTCTCAGTCCTTGCCCCACAATGGTGGAATGAACTACCCACCCCAGTTAGGACAGCCGAAACCCGTCCAATCTTTCGCCGTCGACTAAAGACGCACTTCTTCAACCATTCTGAATAAAAAAAAAAATAAAAAAAAAATCTAACCCTAACTAACCTTACTGTCATGCACTTGTCCTAATAAACTAACCTACACTGTAGCACTCAACACTTTATGAACATTGTTACTCAGCTGATAGAGTTGTGCCCTTCCTGATGGCTTGTCGTACAGAACTTGTAAGTCGCTTTGGATAAAAGCGTCAGCTAAATGACTAAATGTAAATGTATTCCCCCTCAAATGTATATACTCTATTATTACTAGATCTGGTATGTCAACACTTTATGAACATTGTTACTCAGCTGATAGAGTTGTGCCCTTCCTGATGGCTTGTCGTACAGAACTTGTAAGTCGCTTTGGATAAAAGCGTCAGCTTTTAAATGACTAAATGTAAATGTATTCCCCCTCAAATGTATATACTCTATTATTACTAGATCTGGTATGTCATAAATGTCTAGATGTAACATTACTGTCTATGTACCTATAAGTCGCTTTGGATAAAAGCGTCAGCTAAATTACTAAATGTAAATGTATTCCCCCTCAAATGTATATACTCTATTATTACTAGATCTGGTATGTCATAAATGTCTAGATGTAACATTACTGTCTATGCAGGGGTGTACAGTGCGACATATATATCGCACGTGCTACAGCAACAGCGGTCTGTGCGATGGATGGATTTACTTCAATAGCACTGGTGCGATAGGGATTCGGTTCATATAGATACTCTTATTTTGAAAATCCTGTAGCGGGTCTCATTTCTGCCCACGCGCAGCTCCAGCTAGGCTCCGAAAGCTAGCAACGTTCAGGTGCATATGATACTCTTATTTTGAAAAAACTCTTGTGACAACTCGACGAGTCATATCCGCGCTTCTGCAAGCAGAGCAGTGCGTTGGTCGGTTGGTGCGCGCCTACACGTCCCGAAATAAGTCCGTGGTGTTTTTTTTTTCTCGCAACGGGTCAAATGCATCTACATGCTTTGCACCGTCGCCATTCCTTTATGCGCACATCGCCCGAAATTAACGTTTATGTACCATTACAATCACTACAACGTTAGCAAGCTAACAAGCTAATCCTGATCAGAGGCAGAGCCAGCAGACAGTGTGGACTGGGGAAAGGGAAATGGGGGGGCACTCTCTCCCCTTCCCTGTGTGTGTGCGTGCGTGCGTTTGGAAAGACGATGAAGTCACTAGTCAGGACTCAGGACAGGAGTATATTATAGTAAACTGAGGATGGACAGATAATGTTGATATTCAAATAAACAAGTTTCGAGAGGAGTGGAAGTTTGAAGACAGACTAGACTACAATATGATGCGGGGGTGGTGAGTTGAAACAGTGTGTGTGAATGAATGAAAACTTTATTTAACAGATTGCAGAATGGGTACAATACAGTACGGCTCAATACACACAATTGTTAAGGGGATGCAGACCAGAGAAAGACGTTTGTCTTGTTTACATCAGGGTCCCCCATTGTGTGTGTGTGTGTCCCAACCGACCCCACTTCTATGTTTCAATAAATTATTTGCATTTAAAACTATTAACGCTGACTCATTCCTTCAGTCCACTCAAAATTATGCTAATATTCCTTATGTTGTTTATGATATTAATTGAAAATAGCATATGAGAGTATCATAGTAATAACATGGCGATATACTAAATGACAGCCAAACATGGCACTGCAACTAAATAACACAAATACAATAGGCACATTTGTGACTGTTACAAATATAACACGTTTTATACTTGTGCTACAAGATTTTGGCCTGTGCTACAAAACTATCAACCTCTGTAGCACCAGTGCTATGTGCAAAAAAAGTTAACGTACAGCCCTGCTATGTACCTATGTAAACGAGACGAAAGTTAAGTTGAAAATGGGGGATCTATGTAAACAAGACGAAAGTGAAGTTGAAAATGGGGGATCTATGTAAACGAGACGAAAGTGAAGTTGAAAATGGGGGACCCTGATGTAAACGAGACGAAAGTTAAGTTGTGTAAGTTGTGTATGTGTCGTAAACGAGAGAGCGAGAGAGCCCCCCCCCCCCCCCCCTCATCCGCACAGTAGTGCAAATACTTGTCCAGGCCACTAATACTTGTCTACGCCACGAAGCCCCGCCTCAAACCCGTCCACGCCTGGCTCTGCGGCTCTGCAGATACCCCCTACTCAGGTGGTTGGGTGGGGGGGGGGGACGCGTCAATACTTTTACCAACGGGTTTCCAGTTCCGTGTGCGCATTCTGCGATCTGATTGGCCACTGACGTTTCTGGTCGTGTCGTGACATGTGCGGCCAATCGTGTGACGCCTGTTTCTTTCACCGGTTAAGCTTAGGCACTCTTTCGAAGTTGGTTAAGGTTAGAGTTTGTCTTAGAGCAGGGCGATAGAACACCAGCCCTGATTCCAAACTCTAACCTTAACCAACTTCGAAAGAGTCGCCTAAGCTTAACCAGTGATAAACTAGGCGTTCGGTAGTTTGCATGCCGTTCAAGGCGGAAATGGGCAAAGACACAGGCGTCACGCGATTGGGCGCACATGTCACATGACCAGAAACGTCAGTGGCCAATCAGATCGCACCAGAAACGTCAGTGGCCAATCAGATCGCAGAACGCGAACGCGGAACTGGAAATCCGTTGGTAAAATAATAGACGCGGGGGGGACTGTACATTGGAGGGGGTTGGGTTTAGACAATTACAGGGGCCATTTTCGAATAGCAGTTTTCTTTCATAGGTGTGCTGGAGCTTAAAGTGGAGATGAAGCATAGCGATAAATACATATTCATAGCATTACAGTAGTATTTAGATAAGCCACAGAAAAAATCACGTTATAAAAATAAGCAGTTTCTAAGAAAAAACGATTTGTTATGTGCATTTTTGAAGCATTTATCATTATGGGCGCGGCCATTTTGTTGCTGACGTCATGGGGGTGGTTTGGCTGCCTGCGACACTGCAGCGCACTGCATTCTACTGACCACCTCAGGAGACTTGCACGCAGTAGCACACTGACCTCCAGAGGCTGTAGTTTGCAATGGATCTGGACGAGGTGGACAGACAGAGGTTTATAGAAACCCAATTGCATATGCATTTGAGCCTATTAGAGCGACACCAGTGAGACGTGCTCCTCCTGTCGAGCCGGTGTCATAATCGAACATTCTAGAACATTTGTGATGTCACAGTATGATGTCATAATCGAACATTCTAGAACATTTGTGTTCTATATATATTCAACAATTCTCTCAGACGGTATCCAGGGTTGTGCCAGTCAGCAGAATATAAGAGGTTAAGGGGAGTAGCACGAAGAGTTATTAAAGATGCTAAAAAGAGTAGTTGGAGGAAGTTCTGTGAAACACTAGGCCCTGAGACTTCTGTGAGGCAGATGTGGGCAGTCGTACACAGAATGGCTGGAATATATAAAAAAAGCTCGATTCCAGTGATTCAGAAGGGGGGGGTAGAAGCAGTAACCAATAAAGAGAAGGCAGACATGCTGGTGGAGGCATTTCAGGCAGTGCATAACTCTGGGAGTCTGGGGGAGGAGAGAGGGAGAAAGAGGTCTGAACTGCTATCGCAGAATGAGTGGAAGTTGAGAAGAAGCTCAGAAAATAATAATCCGATTAATTTGTACTTTACAATGAAAGAGTTAGGGGATGCTATCCAGGCTGGTGCAAATACGACGCCTGGCAGAGATGGATTATCCTATGAATTATTTAAGAATTTGGACGAATTTGTAATGATTGAAATACTGGGTTTGTTTAATAATGTGTGGCTAGAAGGCTGCTTGCCAAAGGAGTGGAAGCATGCCGTCATCATTCCTATTTTGAAGCCAGGTAAAGTAGCGGCTGACCCAGGGTCTTACCGACCCATAGCCTTGACGTCTGTATTGTGTAAAATTATGGAAAGGATGATTACTAATAGATTAGTTTACTTTTTAGAAAGTAAGGATCTTTATGTTGGGTATCAGAATGGGTTTAGAAATGGCAGGTCTACAATGGAATCAGTAGCTGTTCTAGACCAGGACATTAGACAGGCTTTTGACAATAAGGAAGTAGTGATAAGTGTATTTTTGGATATTGAGAAGGCGTATGACTCTTTGTGGAAAGAGGGGCTGCTTTTGAAATTGTATGACCTAGGAGTTAGAGGGAGATTGTTTAATTGGATAAAGGATTTTCTATTAGACAGGACGATCCAAGTACGTGTGGGGGGGCAAACCTCAAAAACTGTAAAAATAGAAAATGGCACCCCGCAAGGAAGCGTGATTAGCCCGGTCCTCTTCGATGTGATGATTAATGACATTTTTGGGCAAATTGGAAAAGGATATGGGTTGTCTTTATTTGCGGACGATGGGGCCATATGGAAAAGAGGGAAGAATGTTGAGTATTGTTTAAAGCAGGTACAAAGAGCTCTGGGGGATGTAGAGGAATGGGGAGACAAGTGGGGTTTTAAAATATCCGCCTCTAAGTCTAATTATATGATTTTTGGTTTTAGAAAGAGGGTGCCTAGGGGAAGGCTGGTTATGTATGGATCTCCCTTAGAGAGAGTAAAGGTGTTTAAATTTTTGGGAGTTTGGTTTGACGAAAGATTGAATTGGGCTGTTCATATAGAGAAAATCCTGGCAAAGTGTGAAAGAATAGTGAATGTGCTGAGAAGTTTGGCTGGGAGTGGGTGGGGAGCGGATAGAGAGACCACGTGCATGATATACCAGGCGATGATCAGGTCAACAATTGATTATGGTTGTTATGTGTACGGCTCTGCGGCCAAGTTTAATTTGCGAAAGCTGGATGTGCTTCAGTGCAAGGCTTTGAGAATCTGCTGTGGAGCTTTTAAGACCACCCCTGCTTCAGCACTATTGGTGGAAATGGGGGAGTTGCCCCTAAACCTGAGGAGAGTAAAGTTAGGGCTACAGTACTGGGCAAAATTGAGTGGGACAAGTCTGTCCTTCCCAGCTAGGTGTTTACTTTCAGGAGATGGGGATAAGTATAAACCTTTTTTGGCCAGTATTGATCAGTGGGCCAGGAAGTTGAGACTGCATCAGGGGGGAGTGGCGGAGCACACTCGGTGGCTATCAGTGCCATTTTGGCTATTGCCTGATCGAGTCATTGAACTTAGGTTCTTGAAGGAGGAGGATAAGGGCGAGATTGTGGAGGAAATAGAGAGGTTCCTTCTGGAATCAGGGGCTCTGGAGGTGTACACTGATGGCTCTGTGGATCCTGAAAGTGGGAGGGCAGGATTTGGGTGGTGGGTGCCTTGGTTAGGGATCGGTAAGGGACAAAGAATATCCGATGGCAGCTCAGTATTTGTGACAGAGTTGCTTGCCATCCTCTGGGCATTGTGGTGGGTGGAGGAAGTGGGACCAAGCCAGGTGATTATATGCTCTGACTCGGCTGCTGCACTGATGGCTCTGAGTGCAGGTGGGTCTAAAGCTCGCCCTGATCTCATTCAGGAAATAATGTTGGTTTTATATAGGATTGCGAAGGCAGGCTGGTCAGTGGAGTTTTGTTGGGTCCCGGGACACGCTGGGATTGCGGGGAATGAGATGGCTGACTCCCTTGCCAAACAGAGCCTGGGAAGGGAGGAAGAGATAGGTATTTCAATGGGAAGAGTAGAACTCAGAGATAAGATAAAGAAAGGAGTTGAGGCTGAGTGGCAGGATGAGTGGGAAAGGGGGACCAAGGGAAGGCACTATTTCTCTCTGCAGCCTCGGGTCAAGATCAAGGTGGAGGGATATGGGTCAAGGAGTGATAGGGTGAAGATGTGTAGACTGAGGCTGGGGCACTGTGGGTTGAACAGTAGCTTGTTCATTGTGGGCAAACATCCAGATGGGGTGTGTGAATGTGGAGAGACTGAAACTGTCGGGCATGTCTTCCTAAAATGTGAAAGGTATAGGAAAGAGAGGGAAATCTTTTATAAAAGTCTGGTAGAGCTGGGAGTATCTTCCTTCTCTCTTAAATCATTCTTTGGCATGGATAATGAGAACCACCAGTTGATCACAGAGGCAGTGCTGACATTTCTGCATGCTTCAGAGTTGTACCAGAGGATATAGCGTTAGTGTATGTATTAGTATTGGACAGGCAAGAGGAGCAGAGAAGAAGGAGAAAGTGTGAGTTGAAGAGGCCTAAAGATGGAACACCACTAGTGTAGTATAAGAAATGAGGAGGGAAGAAATACGCCAAGAAAGAAGAAGAAGAAGAAGAAGAAGAGATCATCAAAAGAAGTGCGGAGGGCAGTAATACGCCACGATGCGTCTAATCTGCCGGAAATTCAAAAGAAGAAGAAGAAGAAGCATTTCCTGGCATTTTTTCAGACAACATGAATCCAGACTGGTTTGACCCTCAAAATGGTCGACCGAAGTCAAACACATGTGGGTAAAGCCCTATTTTTGATAGTGTTTTTTGTCTATTTCAGATATATAGTCATCACAACTTCTGTACTGTATATAGAGTCATCACAGCTTCTGTACTGTATATAGTCATCACAACTTCTGTAGCTTCTGTACTGTATATAGTCATCACAACTTAGAGTCATCACAGCTTCTGTACTACTGTATATAGTCATCACAACTTCTGTACTGTATGTAATAAATACGTGAGTTATACCAGTAGCAGGAGAAACTGCTATGTAGCAGGGAAACTGCTATTTGTCCAAATGCCCTGAAATAACCAACTGCACAACCGGGTACAAGGAATAACAATTTTATTTCATAAAGGTACCTATGCTAAACAATTATACAGAGGACACGGGATCTATTAATTAAAACCTATCATTACCCGGCCCATTCACATCACATGTATATAGAGTCATCACATTTATGACTATAAGGGCCAAACTTGATTTAACAAAACAATAAATCTATAAGCCCTTGAGGAGGCTGCTACCGGCTAAAAACCTATAATTGACGCGTCTGTGGCCGCTGTTGTAACCGTCTGGTGAAAGGAATGAATGTCCACAAGGTTCGTTCCAATAACACCCCAAATGGGTTTATTTACCACACAAACGTGATAAAACGCAATTGCCAAACGATACCTTTCAAAAGAACAAACAAAACACTTTACCCTACAAACAAAACGATAACAAACAACGTGCCGTGTCGACGTGACAACTTGACGACTTGACGGTCAAAAACTGTTTGGCTCTACCGGTAACCAAACGCACCTGCCTGTCATCAGTCCCGTTACTCATTAAGTAGCTACGTATGTCACCTACTGGTGAGCAACGGGAACTGATGCCACAAACTCAATTTGGCAGGCTGGCAGGCACAATGTATTACAGGCAGAATTCATCATAAATACATAAATCCAAACAAATGCATAAAATATAACATATGGCACTACAACCATGTAAATTGGCTCTTACACGCCGGCCTCTAATTGTTAAATGTCATAACATATAACAATTATAACATAAAATGAAAAACAAAGAGCCAAAGTGTGCCATATAACCACAAAACAAATCAATGCCATATAACCACAAAACAAATCAAATATGAGACTATCGCCTCGTGCAAAACAAACTTAGGACCAAGCCCGGTCAATGGTCATTCCAAGATCAATGTCTTGGCTTTAAGCACCGAGCACCCCAAGCCGTTCTCGTCTGGGAAGGCCTCTAAAAACTCTGCCGAGGAGCTGCAGAGTTGCAAATGTCAATAAAATCTCCCGCCATCTAGTCCATTGGCGCTCAATGTCATTGGGAATGTTTTCATCCCAGCTGCACACTCTTCTCCACAGTTTGAGCAGCATGGACTTGGCAGGAAGTGTAACTGGGCCAAGGAAACTCAAGGGATGGCACACCGAAATCTGGTTGTTCAGCGAAGTTCCCAGGTTGCTCAGTGTCTCTTCCAATCTGCTCACAGAAATCATATTGACAGTGGCCACTGAAATCCCATTTTCAGGACCGTTATTTTCTTGCAGGGGGCCGTTGACCACCCAGCCCAGAACAGTTCTCATAGCATACGGACCATTTCCACGGCCGTTGATCACCTCCCAAGGTTCCAATAACCTGGGAGCATTGGTACCAATCAATAGATCAACATTTGCCTTTATGCTGGGAATTTGGACATGGGACAGGTAAGGCCACTTCAGCAAATCTTCCTGTGATACAACATTGTCACTTGTCACAGGCATTTTCCTTTGTGAAAGGACTTCTGGGAGGCTATAGAAAGTGTCCCCATTGAGACCAGAGACCTCCAAACCTTTCAGTGAGGTACTTGATACCACCTGCTCCTGGCTCAAAGTGCGCAGAAGGAAGCTAGTCTGTGGTCCAGTCACATCCAATGCACTCATTAAATGTTCAGAACAAAATGTTGCAGAACTGCCAGGGTCGAGAAAGGCGTATGTTTGCAGTATCTTTCCATTTGTGGACTTGACTTGGACTGGCAGAATGGACAGCTTACAATTTCCTCCGCCGGCCCCAGTAAGACCACACGTCTGCGTGGCTATAGTGACACTTGACTTGACAGCTGAAGTGACACTTGCAGATGAATTAGGCTGCTGGTATGTGCTGAGGTAAGGCCTGTCAATGTGAAGTACGGTTGGATGTTTTTTCTCACAAACCTTGCAGGTTAGGCGCTTGTCGCAACCAGCACTCATGTGACCGGAACACAAACATCCGAAACAAATCCTATTTTGCTTTATGAAAATAATTTTATCATTGTGGTTCTTGCCTTTCAGCAGCGGGCACTCTGACAGAGAGTGATCCTGAAAGCAGCATACACAAGACTCAGATTTCTCCATTTCAAAATCCTGCCCCCTATGGACAGAGCCTGAATTGACTTTGAAATCATGTCCCCTATGGACAGAGCCTGAGTATGCTCCGCTATCCTGTCCCCTATGGACAGAGCCTGAGTCTGGTTTAGAATCATGTCCCCTATGGACAGAGCCTGAATTGGCTTTGGAATCATGTCCCCTATGGACAGAGCCTGAATATGCTCCGCTATCCTGTCCCCTATGGACAGAGCCTGAGTCTGGGTCCTTGGAGTCCAGACGTGTGACAGTTGTAGCAAAGCTGTTGCCTTCAGCTCTGCCAAACTTGGACTGAGTCTGGAACTTGCTCCTGTTGCTCAATCCATCCTTTATGGTTGGTTTATCCTGGATGTCACCGAAAAGTGGGTCAGAAAGGATCCTGACCTGACGTTCCACGAACGTGACCAGATCATTAAAAACAGCTCTATGATGTCGTCGCTCAAGTAGCTCATAAGCTGTTGTCCTCCATCTTTCCCTAAATCGGTAGGGCAGCTTGGTTATAATCATGCGCATGTTGGTAGGCATGTCAAGCTCCTGCATGTGTTGCATCTCTGTCATCACGTTGCAACAGTTGCGCAGGAACAGAGAATAGTCCTGTAGTGCCTTTACATCTTCAGCCTTAACTGCGGGCCAGGCCAATGCCTTTTCGATGTATGACGTAGCGATCTTAAATTCATTCCCAAAATGTTCTTTCAGGAGACCTTTGGCCATGTCATAACCACGGTCTGGCATCATGTGCTGACAACTCCTTACCAGCTCACGTGGTTGTCCTTTTGTGAACTGTTCCAAAAAATATAAACAATCAGCTTTGTTGGCCTTTGCTTCAATATTGTGCTCAAAGGATCTTATGAAGCTCCTGTAGTGAAGCGGGTCACCATCAAAGGCAGGGATGTCTCTGGATGGTAGAGACATTGTGAGCTGTTGTTGAACAAGAGCACTTGTTATTTCATTCTGCCGTTGCAGGACTGTACTCAAGTCTCCTTGAAGTGGTATTAAACACGGTTGATACAGTTGTGGTTGCGCAGCAGCTCCACCTTGTGGTGGCATTTGAAAGGGTTGATACAAGTGTGGTTGGACAGCAGCTCTACTTTGTGGTGGAATGTAAAAAAGGGGTGGTTGTGCAGCAGCTCCACCTTGTGATGACATGTGGAAGAGGGGTGGTTGTGCAGCAGCTCCACCTTGTGATGGCATGTGGAAGAGGGGTGGTTGTGCAGCAGCTCCACCTTGTGATGGCAAGTGGAAGAGGGTTGGTTGTGCAGCAGCTCCACCTTGTGAGGGCATGTGGAAGAGGTGAGGTTTAACCTTTGGCTTGACAACAGGCTCTGGCATAGGAGTGCTGAATTGCTGTGCTGCTGGATTTAGCACAGTATGGCTTGAATGAGGAGGTCCAGTGTGATTTCCCACATGCCTTTGGCTAGAGGTTCGTGACCGTCTCCCTGCATCTGATGTAGTATGCATAACAGCCAAATGGGCAGTGGATACAGCCAACTCAGCCTCCATTTCAAGCTGCTCCTTTTTCCTCCTTAACACTTCCTTGCTCCTCCTTAACTGTTGCTCTTGCTCCTCATTATTCCTCCTTAACTCTTCCTCTTGATCCTCCAGAGCTTGTCTCTCCTTTAAGTATGCTGCTTTCACCAGCAGTGATGCTCTTTTAGCCTCTGCTATGAGGCGTTCAGAGCTGGCACTGCTACCACTCTTTCTGCTGCCTTGTGAGCGTCCAAAGGAGATATTTGAAATACTGTCATTTGGTTTCACATCATCAACCACTGTTTGTATGTTGTCTGGGCGCACGTCCTCTGTGGGTGCACTGACAGTGTGCACCTCCCTTGTGTGCACATCCTCTGTGTGCACAGCCTCTGTGTCTACACAGACAGTGTGCACATCCTCTGTGTGCACAGGTTCTGAGTGCACTTCACCCTGGCTATTTGTAATTGCCATATTTTGTGCCAGCCAACTCTCAACAAGCATGTGGAAGCTTTCCAACGTGTTTATTCTTGACCCAAACCAGGCAGTTTGTAATGTATTTTCGTCCGGGGACATAGTTGACGTATTCATAAATTCATTTTGTACAGATTTGGCTGTCTCACACAGCCTAACATATTCACATAATACACCTTGTACCCCTGTCACGTCAGCATTGTGCATAAATACCTCCATCATTTTGTACAACTTTTTTGCCTTATTTAATTTATCTGATCTTTTATTTTCCAATTTTCCCAATTTTTCCATTACAGCCTTTAAGGTCAGTTTAATTTCCCTTTTTTCCATTGTGACAGTTTTCACAGCCGCCTCTGCACCGACGAGTTGCTCATTATTAATGTCTTGATTGTCATCCGCAACGCTCATGTTGACAATCAGCAGTGAAATGATTGAAGCAATAACGTTATGCCCGGCGCGCACGAAGGGATTCAAACAGTCAACGATAGTTGTGCGTGGCGCACATAACGGATTATCATTCAACGCCAACGGTGGCGCGCACAAACAAATCAAAGTTAACGGTAGACTGGTACGCGCAGTCTATTTTCAGCTACCAATGCATTGGACTTTATGCTCGCAAAACGTAAGAGTTGTGTGCACACATTTACCATGGCCAAAAAAAAGGGGTAGCGCTACCTTACCTCGGCTTGTAGCCTACCAATGAAAGTGTTGGCAGCTGACGTTGGGTACCGTTGGTTGTAGTCGGAGCTCTGATGAGTAGGTTGACGTTCAGCGCTTCTCAGCTCCTGGCTATGTTGACATCCAACAGCTGGAACTGCGCAAATCCCACGCAGTCCTCAACGCATCAGCTCCGCGCGCGCATCAAAGCGAGGCTGAATGGCTTCCCCGCTGTCCTCAACGTTTCTTGTTGCGCAAAGCTTAAACCTACTTTGCTCGTCTTGCTGTGGTTCTGGCTGATCCACTTTACTGATGAGCAAGTTTTTGACTTGCTTTGCTCTTGGTGTGGTTCTCAATCCACCTTTATACTAAAGAGCACTAGTTTTTGACTTGCTCTTCATGTGTTCTCAACGAGCACTAGTTTTTGACTTGTATAAGGGCCAAACTTGATTTAACAAAACAATAAATCTATAAGCCCTTGAGGAGGCTGCTACCGGCTAAAAACCTATAATTGACGCGTCTGTGGCCGCTGTTGTAACCGTCTGGTGAAAGGAATGAATGTCCACAAGGTTCGTTCCAATAACACCCCAAATGGGTTTATTTACCACACAAACGTGATAAAACGCAATTGCCAAACGATACCTTTCAAAAGAACAAACAAAACACTTTACCCTACAAACAAAACGATAACAAACAACGTGCCGTGTCGACGTGACAACTTGACGACTTGACGGTCAAAAACTGTTTGGCTCTACCGGTAACCAAACGCACCTGCCTGTCATCAGTCCCGTTACTCATTAAGTAGCTACGTATGTCACCTACTGGTGAGCAACGGGAACTGATGCCACAAACTCAATTTGGCAGGCTGGCAGGCACAATGTATTACAGGCAGAATTCATCATAAATACATAAATCCAAACAAATGCATAAAATATAACATATGGCACTACAACCATGTAAATTGGCTCTTACAATGACTAACGTTCTGATACAGAGCAAGGTATCAGGTGAGACTAGACTTTCGTCTTGTTTACATCAGGGTCCCCCATTTTCAATTCATAATGACATTTATGACTAACGTTATGATACAGAAAGCTAACGTTATAGTACCTACTGCATATCACTACAGGTGGCTAGTCTAAATATAGACAGTCTGCAAAGATTATATGCGAAACACTGATCCAACACCCTGATTATACCCCTCGCTCTGTTGCGGTAGAAGCGCGTCTTTGAGCGCGGTCTCTCCGGCGCAGGGCTGACGCTGGTTGAACTACCTGGGCTGGTCTGTCCGTCTCTCCTGCACTATAGCCACTGAAGTCGAAGACCGAGGGAACCGCATCAGCTTCAGCTTATTAGTGGTCTTCTGGACAAACCTCCCATCCTCTTCAAAGCCCCCCTCAACAACATAATCCGAGGCAATGAAATGTTGCCCGCAGATCTTCGTCCACTGTCCAACAGGTGGATCGCGCCGCTTCAGTGCAGCCAGCCAACGCGCGAATAAAAGTGGTTTTTTCACTGGTAATTTGTGGAAATGAACCACCGTTCCTCTCTCTTTCATGCGGTAAAATTCGTTCGAACAGCCGGGAGCAATACAAAAAGCACCACCGCGGTCCCGATGTTTGGTAGGCAACATTTTATTTACAGACTGACCCGACAATCCATGTCCATCCATAGGCATCTAACCAACAGTGTAAACTAGGAGCCAGACCCAACCAGCCCCATGACGTCAGCAACAAAATGGCGGCGCCCATGTTGAAAACAGGGATATTATATTTGATTTTTCAGACAAATAAGCTAGATTTCACATTTGATTATAGGACCCTGTCTTACACAAGGTACACAACAAACAAACTAGGATCACATTGCTCACTGCTTCATCTCCCCTTTAAAGGACTGTATATGAATTTCACCTTAGGGGGTTGGTCGGATGCCTTAACTGCCGACCTAATGATACCAAATTACACATCTGAGTAAACTAAATTAAATGGAGTCACCTAGATTAGAAAGAGCGAGGAAACTGATGAATCATAATGCCATTTTATATAAACACGGGGAACAAACATACATACAAATATTCTTAGTACTTTATACAATTCCTAATTAAAATACTATAGCTAAATTTAGATGGGTGCCCAAATTGTTCTACTAAAGTGTTCTGGCCAACGTTGCCGCGGTTACTGTAGCAGCAGAGGAACAATTCCCTCTGCCGGACGAGAGAGGTGGAGAGAGAGTTAGTAAACTTGGTGTTGAGAACCCGGAGGGGTTCTGTGGCGAAGAGTAGTCGACCGCTGCGTGGCGATGAAGGCGGGAAGACGTTGCCCGGTCCGATTGGTGCTACCAGTCTGCTCCTGCAGACCAGATGCACCGCTGTTGGGTATCCGAGTGTCTCCTCCGCTCAGTAGTGAGCACGCAGACAGCCAGACTGAAGACACGCGGTCCGCCTCTGTACAACAGGCTAGTGCTAGCGGCTACTGAGCTAGCAAATGACTGGTTGTGTGCCTCTGTACAGAGTCCCTTCGGCACAGAACCTAGCTAAATGTCCTCCGGTCTGTGCTATATCGTCCGATATGTCCAGTGCAGAGCAGCTAGCAACGCATGTGCAACGGGCTACGTTAGCTATTAGCTCCTAGCTAACTAGCTTCTGCTAACTGCTAACAATAACTGGAAATACGATAGTTAGCTGTAGTCCGCGAATCACTGATGTTTCCTAAACATCTAACTAGCTAACTACTCAAAACTCACACTCTCTGGTGGAATAATGTCCGCGAAATAGGCAACTTTACATCAGTGGTCAAAATGTCCGTGACCGTCCGGCTGGAGGCATTTCTCTCTCAACAAGTATGGACAAGTTGAACGACACAGGAAGTGACGCACGATAACTAAACACTTCCACCTCGGCCCAGTAGATGGCAGCACTGTCGCACAACATGAGATGCCATATCAGCAGGCAGACGGTATAAGTAAACAGTATGTGGAAATAATAACTGAACTCCCACATATCAAACAGGTCTAATGAACTTAGAGGGGGAAATCTTAGGTCGATTTATACATAACTGCAGACCCTTCAGCACAGCCGCACCCTGATTTGCGGCGCTAATCAGTAACTGAGGTCTGCTGAATGTCTAGTAGTCACTCAGGCTGGTCAGAGTACGGGGGTAGTCGGATCAGTCGAGCCACTGGTCTGTGGTAAGTTCTTCCTCCGACATCCACGACAGCCGAGCGGACTCTTCCATCTTGCCCTTTTACCACACTTTTCACCCCTCCGGTGAGCCAGCGGGCTCGGAGGAGCGCCTGATCCACGATCATGACTGGGGTTCCTGGTTCTAGGTTGCCTCTTTCAGTGAGCCACTTGCGGCGGCCTTGCAGAAATATTCGGTGGTGAACCTCTTCCAGAATTGGTCGGCTAAAGCCTGACTATACCTCCATTGTCTTCTGCCGATGATCTCGGTGGAGGCGTAGACTGCAAAGGGAAGGGCCTCGTCTCGCTGCCCCATCAGAAGGCTGTTGGGTGTTATGGGGTCGAGATCGGCCGCGTCGCTACTGACGTACCCCAGTGGCTTGGAATTCAGAATGGCTTCAAATTTCAATCTTCAAGCCTTGGGAACCTGTCCTCCGAGCGCGGCGCCGAGAGCAGCCTTTACCGACTTGACCTCTCTCTCCCACGTTCCACCGAAGTGGGGTGCATTTGGAGGGTTGTAGGAGAAGGTGACCTGTTGGGAGGCCAGCTCGTCCCTCAACTCCTCACTCATCTGGTGGTAACTCTTGATGAGTTTAGCTTCTCCTCCCCGGAAGTTCGTCCCGTGATCAGACCAGAGGGTATGGGGTCGCCCTCTCCTTCCAGTAAATCGATGGAATGACTGGAGGAAGCTGTCTGTTGTCATTTCAGCCAGCACCTCGAGATGGACGGCTCTCGTGGTGAGGCACTTGAAGATGATTCCCCATCTCTTAGCAGTTGCTCTCCCGATCTCTGCCTTGATGGTGAAGGGCCCGAAGCAGTCCATGCCCGTGTTGTGGAAGGGTGCTTCTTGGAGACGGAGGCGGCAGGATGGGAGGTCAGCCATTCGTGGCATGATGGGTTGGGCTCTGAGCTTCTGGCAGGCTGTGCATGACCGTTGGTATCGCCGCACAGCCTCCCGGCCGCGAAGTATCCAGAACCTTCTCCTGAGCTCAGCGAAGAGCCGCTCCGCTCCAGGGTGATACAAGTTGGTGTCATAGTGACGAATCACCAAGTTAGTCACCGGATGCTTCGAGGGGAGTAGGATGGGGTGTTTGCTGTCCTCGGTGAGGCCCTGAGCCCGTCGTAGGCGGCCTCCGACGCGTATGAGGTCTTTCTCGTCCAGTTTGGGGGCCAGTAGCCTCAGCTTGCTGTCTCTTGGTAGCTCCATCTTCCGTCCCAAGCACGCCATCTCGATCTGGAAGACCTTCCGCTGCACCCTCTGCAGCAACATGATCTCAGCTGCGGCGTAGTCGGGTCGGGTCTCCGGGACCGGGGTTCCGGTGGTGGAAGGTACGTACTTGGAGCTCTTCTAGGGTCTGGCAATCCTCAACCTTGGGACCATCGGTGGTTGAAGGGTCTTGGAGTCCGGTGAGGCCGCAGAAGATGGACTTCTTAAGTTTCACCTCCACCTCTGCGTTCTCCAAGTTCGGAGGAGAAGGCCACTCTTCTTCTGGCTTGCGTAGGTAGTCGGGTCCTCGGTGGTAGAGGTTGGGACGTGCCAAATCCTCGAGGGTCGCACCTCTGGTGATCACGTCCGCCGGGTTGACATCTGTCGAAACGTATCGCCAGCAGCTGGTCCCCACGAGCTCTTGGATCTCTGTCACCCTTGTTCCCACGAAGACTTTATATCTGCACGAAGTCGACTGGATCCACTGGATGACTGTTGTGGAGTCGGACCACATCTACACTGCGTAAAGGGGCAGGCGCTAGGGCTGGGCGATATGGCCAAAAACGTTATCGCGATAAAATTATAAAATTATTTTCATATCACTCGATATCGATAATTATCGTCGATATAATTTCTGTCAAGTTTAATTAACTTCTTATGCCCGGCGCCGACGGACGGGCTATTTATAGACTCACTTGTTTTGCTGCTGCGAATGTCTCGAGTTGATGTCGTCATCAGTCCACGCACGTCCAGTGCATAGATTATTATATTCCACCAGGGGGCAACCTACCGCCACTGGATCATATGCATTATAAGAATGGAACTAACACTTAGCCAGAGCAAGCGGTGTATCCCATGCCAATGTACTAACTATCACCCTAAAATACTCCGTTCCGCCCCAATACATTGCAACGACGTCCACCGCATACCCCACACTACTCTAACCGTTACCATCTAAATTCACGCCACACACCCACTCCGCACGTAAACTATAAAATAGCGGCGTGCAAGCTAATGATCATAGCCAGCCTTGTTTCCAATGTACTAACTATCACCCTAAAATACTCCGTTCCGCCCCAATACATTGCAACGACGTCCACCGCGGCACAGCATACCCCACACTACTCTAACCGTTACCCTCAGAATTCACGCCACACACCCACTCCGCACGTAAACTATAAAATAGCGGCGTGCAAGCTAATGATCCTAGCCAGCCTTGTTTACTACCCAGAGGTGCACCGCGGGTCTCCTTCGCTGTCGCCATCTCCTTCACTGATTGGTTGTTAGTGCGTGTGCGCTGATATCCAAGCTTGGAAAATCGATATATCGAAACTTTGCGACCACGTTTCATGTTTATTTCGAGGAAATAATTTATCGCGATAGTTATCATTTTATCGCCCAGCCCTAGCAGGCGCAGCTCTTCCTTCAGCATCTTTCCCAACTGGGCTCCACTTCGAGCCGCGCAGAGCTCCAGCCGGGGAATGGATTGCTGCTTCTTGGGTGCAACTCTTGAGCGTGCAAGAATGAAGGAAACGTGGACTGTGTCGTCGGGCTCTACCGTGCGCAGGTACACTACTGCACCATATGCCTTCTCAGACGCATCACAGAATACATGAAGGGAGAGCTGGCTGCCGGTCAGACTGACGCTCGAGGGAAAGTAGCTCCTGGGGAACTCGATCTGTTGGAGGGTGGGGAGCTCTTCTTCCCACTCCTTCCACTTCGCCCCGAGTGTCTCTGGTAGGGGGTCATCCCATCCCTTCGCCTCAGTCCACAGCTCTCTGACCAGAGCCTTGGCACGAGTCGTGTAGGGGTTGATGTAACCCAACGGGTCATATTGACTCGCCAGAGTACTGTAGATCGACCTCCTGGTTACGTAATGGCGAGTTTCGACCTTCTTTTGCCGGTAGCACAGGGTGTCAGACTTAAAGCGCCAGAGGAGACCCAGAGTCATTTCCTGGGCGTCCTCACTTGACTGGGAGAGCCAGGTCTCGCTGCTGTCAGCCTTCGCTTCGTCTGGGAGGTCTCGGACGACCTCAGGGTCGTTGGTGGCCCACTGGCGGACATCAAAGCCAGCGGTGGCCAGGAAGGTGTGTATATCATGCACCAGCTTGTAGGCCTCTTCCGCCAAATCCTCGAGGGTCGCACCTCTGGTGATCACGTCCGCCGGGTTGACATCTGTCGAAACGTATCGCCATAATTGTAGTTATTTGAAGTTTGGATTTTTTTTTACGACTGAGGTAGGTAAATTAAATTTCTTGAGACTAAAGTACCGAAATAAGGTACCGTTGGGTACCGGTATCGATTCACAGGTACCGGTATCGGTTCAAATGTGAAAGGTACCCATCCCTACCACTACGCCACGTAGCCGCCCCGTTGTGCTTAATGTTATGGTGGGGAAGGTACCATGACTCGGTACTCCTTTCCGCCTCCTCGGGCTTCAGCCTCCTGACGAGTCCAGACTCTATGAGCTTGCTCATCTCTGTGGCGTAAGCGGCAACCGTCTCGGGGTCTCTGCTGAGTCTTCTTTCAGTGCTAAGCAGGCACGGCTTCGCTACTCCTGGGGGAACCTTGATGGTCGGCATGGGCTCTCTTCTCAAGAGCGGTGTGGCGTATCTGAGGACACCACGCACGCAGACACGCTTGGTCTTGGCTTGGAGAACATCCATCTCAGCCTTATCTTCCTTGGAGCGAGTGTGTATCTTCTCGTTCTTGTATGGAGCAACGTCCAGCTGCCACAACCTCTGAACATTCTCCAGCAGCGCCTCGTCTTCGTGCCCCGCTCCAATGAAGAGGCAGTGGGTCTGACGGGCGTTCAGATTTCTCAGACTGATGGGGCCCTGCAGGGTCCAGCCCAGCGGAGTCTCCAGGGCGACGGGACATCCGGGTGGACCCTGGATGATGTGCTTGGGTAAAGTGAGGTGCACGTTATCGGAGCCGAGCAGGAGGGTGGGCTTCACCTCCATTGCAGCGTTTATCCCCAGATTACAGAGATGTGGGTACCTCTTCATGAGGGACTCCATGGGGTAGCCGTAACTGGAGAGGCACAACCCGGCAGCGGTGGATACGCGGCTCACCTTGAAGACTTCCTTCGGCCGTCCGGCCGGTGTGATGGTGAGAGCCACACTCTCTCCACGAATGGTGGTGTGCCCTGGTTGGATGGTGAGGAGATCCAGCTCCTCTGCGTCGCCCCTGAGTCCAAGGGCGATGGCAGCCTCACGCATCAGCAGCGTGCGCTCCGAGCCATCGTCAATAACTGCGTAGGTCTCCAGAGTCTTGTCGCGGTTCCGCAGGACCACCGGCACCATCTTCAACAGCATGCGGGGAGTGCTGCCCCTCACGGGGCCCACGTAGTAGTTGCGTATCTCTTTTTTTTGTATTTTATTTTTTTATAATTTTTTAAACAAACAAACATGACAACACACAATAAGATATACAAGCATTATTAACAGTGCACATCCAATGAAATCACCATTTAGTTAAATGTATTATACAGGATATACCCCTAATACCTGCTATCTAATACCCTACACACATATGCTCTAGCTCGTACCCCCCCCCCCCCCCTCCCGGACCCCCCATTGGATAATCCATCCATTATCCCTCGCTCCTAACCAGACACTACCATTATATGCTAGCTTTTATTCTCTCCACCACTTCTAACCACATTGTCATTTTGGATTCATTGAGACCCAAAATTCTTGCTGTAGATATTTCTTGATAAATCACATCGAGATATGTAATAATCCAGACCTTTCGGCAAATTTTTTCCGGTTGGAACCATCGTGATGCTATCAGCTTTTTAGCCACTGTGATACCCGATAAAACCAATCTCTTTAGCTGTGGATGTACTGCACACTCAAAAACATCATTCAGCAGTAATACAGAGGGGTGTACAGGTATATTCAGAGTTAAGAGATTTGATAATTGCTGGGTCACCTCTTTCCAGAATATCTTAACTGGTGGGCAGTCCCAGTACATGTGCATCAATGTTCCCTCGTCCCCATTTGTGCATAAGGAGCATTTGGAGTCTTGTTTAAGACTCATTCTGTTCAGTCTTATAGGAGTCAAGTATGTCCTGTGAATATAGTTCAGATTGATTTGTTGATGTTTCGGGTTCCTTGATGTAAATCGAACATTTGCCCAGGCTTCTTGCCAATCAAAATCTTTTTCCAGGTCTGGTATATCCCTCCTCCAGACTGAGTCTATGTGGAGGGTTTCATACGAGGACGTTAGTAATTGATGATAAAAATCTGAAACAAAACCTCTCGATGTCTCCCTTTCATTCATTTCATTCAAGAATTTGTGGTGTTCAATTGGTATCTTTAATGGAACACCGTGAGCCTTCAAACATAACAATAACTGTGCGTAAAAATAATATGTGGACTCGGTGAGATAATTTTTTTTGCGTATTTCTTCATAACTACAAAAACCCTGTTTGTTGAAAACATCACCTAATGAGTGTATGCCTTGCTTTTCCCATATAGGGAATCTTATAGGTCGTTTTCCAATCAAGAGTGCATTGTTATTGAATAAGGGAGTATGATTATGCCATTTATGTGGGTTAGAATATTTTTTTGTGTGTTTCACGCCATATCCGGATCGCATGAGTAATTATGGGGCCAAATTTCCGTTCGCATTGCTTAATTGATAATTTAGTGTATGCTATGTCCTTCAGTCTATGTGGAGCTACTATATTTTCTTCTAAATTTCTCCAGGATACTAATGCTTGGGGATCAAACCATGTTGTCAATGGTCTTAAAGTGTACGCCTTAAAATAGTGGAAAAAATCTGGAAATGCCATACCACCATCTGCTTTGTTTCTCTGTGCGGTGGATCTTTTTATACGTGGTGGTTTGTTATTCCAAATAAATTTGTATGTGGAGGAGTGTAATTTCTTCCAGTAACCCTCTGGAGGGGGTAACGGTAGCATTGAGCTGAAGAAGTTGATTCTAGGTAGTACGTCCATCTTAACTATTGATATCCGTGCCTGTACTGAGTTTTTAAGTTTTGACCACCTGTCAAGGTCGTCTTTGATTTTGTTTTGGATTTTTATGTAATTGTGCTTCACCGTTTGTCTTATGGTGGGGAATATTTCCACTCCCAAACATCTAAAGTGTTTTACCATAGGTATCTCTTCTGGGAGGGTTATATTTCTTTTTGCAGGGGCGTTAAGTGTAAGGAAAGCCGACTTCGGCCAATTTATCTTAAATCCCGATAAATCTCCAAAGTCCTCAATCAACTTGAGCAGATGAGGCATTGTGGTGTTGGGGTTTTGCATGAACAGTATTACGTTGTCCGCATATAAACTAATTTTATGTTGTGTGCCCTTGATTTCGATTGGTTCTATGGATTGGGATTGTCTTATATATTGTGCTAAAGGCTCTAATTGTAACTGAGGGGTACAATTCCCTGACTGTATTACTAGATATGATACTTACTACCACTACCTTTGTACTTAATATTCGGCCACCCAGTACTCGGCATAAATATATTATGATGAACACTGTCACGTAGATGAAACGGATCCAACACAAATGTACGAATTAGAAATAGGTCTTTATTTCTACACAGCGATGGTGTGTAGAGCAAGCACTTAATCAAATCAATCACATTTATGAATGGGAATTAGTATGCACTTTTATGGCAAGAGTATTCGTCGGTATATCAATAGAGAATGTCCAATCTCTGAAGGCGCAGGTGGTACATATACGACCTGGAATAGTTAAGGAATAACAGCAACGATACTTTAATGATTATAGACTGGATACACTAGGGGGGGTTAATCCGGTCGCTTGTAAGCCGACAGGAGTAGGAAGGGGGGGGGGGTAGAGTCCGGCTGCCTCATCCGGCCAAGGGTATCCCAGGTGAACCCACTGTAGTGCCGTTCAATGCGCCGGCGATCCTTGGACCGCAGATGAAAGCAGATGGACTCTTTGTGGGCCGGCGTCCTCCGGTCCACGGAGGAGAGACGTGAAGCGACCTCGTCTTGCAGAGCGTCTCCTCACCTTGCGTCCTCTCCAGGGGGGGGGGTTCCAACACACGGCAGTGTCGGGGGTCTTTATCCATGGAATAATCAACGTATACAAAGCATAATCCGTGCCTGGGAAGGCGGGCTGTCGTCGGTAGAATAATCCGGTATACAGGTCCACTCGCTCGTCGGCTCTGGGGCTCCTCGGGTGCAATCTCACATGGGGTCGATCATCCTGGATAAGCAGCCAGTTTTCTGCCCGAAACGATGGGGTGCTGACTACGGTAGTATTCTCACCGCACGAAGCACTATATATTAACAGACTATTATTAGCTTAATAGACTACGTCCAACTCGACGATATAGTGCCAAATATGACTATTCAAATATTAATATACACGATGTCTCAATACCGATGGTAGGCCGAACTTGGCCTTACTCCCACACGTGGCGTCGCGGGGAGGCTTTACGTCTGTCACTCTATTGGAGGGTAAGAAACTGGACTGAAAAGGAAGTCCTACTTTAGTAGCGCAGTATATATACGCACTATGAACAAATAGTCCCATTAGTGGTGCGGTAGCCAGATTCCTACGCGGAACTAGGACTTGTTCGTACATGTTGAGCGGTACGTTTGAACTGGGTCTGGGGGGTATGGCAGCCTGGCACCAAGGTCTCGACCAATAGTAGAATGGAGACTATTATGGGATGTTCAGTAGGCTAGAATGGATATTCAATGCATATTGTACAAGGAATATACAAGGGATATCAAGGAATATTAGAGAATATACAAATACAATTAAATATATATATATAAATAAATATATATATTCGGTTTAATCTGGCCCTTCACAACAGCCACCCCCTGATTGGTCCCAGACCTAATCAGTTAAGCAGAGACAGATTAATCGCGTTGTCTATTTACACATAAGGGTTTGCCGTAGGGGTCAGTCAACTTCACAAAGTCATAGGGTTATAGGGTCATGGTCATCATCGATTGTGTCTGGGAGTCGGGGCAGTTCTATGAGCCTCGCCACGGGACGGGTGTAAGTGCGACCCTGGACAAGCACTTCAGCTGCTCGGACCTTGCCGTCGGCACCGGTGATCACTTTGCTTACGCGGCCGGCCGGCCACATAGCTCTGGGCAGTGATTGATCAATAATCATGACGACTGTTCCTTCTGTCAAATTGTCTCTCTCCTTTACCCACTTCTGGCGGGTCTGTAGAGACGGTAGGTAGTGTAGTAGGAAACTGCTCCAAAACTTGTCGGCTAATACTTGGCTGTACCTCCACATTCGTCGGCCGTTCGCTTCTTCAGGCCGGTACATTGTCTGGGGTAACGCGGGATCTAGCCGCCCCATCAGGAGTGTGTTGGGGGTAACTGGGTAGATAACAGTGCTCAATCCACAGAACACAGGCTTCTTATTCTCAGCCTCCTCCTGACTGGCTTTCCTCGGGATAGGCGTGGGCCACTCTCCTTCCGGGAGCTTTAGGAATGCTGGGCCGTCACTGTAGACATTGCGACGGGTGAGGTCATCCAGGGGCATCCCCCGGGTGATGACGTCAGCTGGGTTCTGTTTTGTATCAACGTAGCGCCACTCTGTTTCTCCGGTTAACTCTTCGGTTAAGTCTTGAATCTCGGTGACTCTGACTCCCACGAAGACTTTGTACTTGCATGAGTCCGATTGGATCCAGGCGAGTACTGTCGTGGAATCTGACCACAGGATTGTTCTAGACACCGGTATGGTGAGCTCACGTTGGATGAGCGTGGCTAGGTGCGCTCCGGCTAGGGCTGCGCAGAGCTCTAGACGTGGGATAGATTGTTGCTTGCGTGGGGCTATTCTCGAGCGGGCGAGGACAAATGCTGTGTAGATCTCTCCCCCCTTTTCTTGGGCCCGCAAGTAGGCTACTGATCCGTATGCGACCTCTGAGGCGTCACTGAAGACGTGTAAGTCCATTTTACATGTCTCTGGCCTCACCGTGGGTGGGAAGTAGCTTCGGCGCATATTAACGCCTGGGAGTGAGTGGAGCTCCATCTCCCACTCTCTCCAGGTGGATGCAAGGTGTGCGGGAATGGGGTCGTCCCAGCCCTGGTCCTTGTCCCACAATGCTCGTACAATCATTTTTGCCCTGGTGGTGTACGGTAGAATACATCCTAGCGGGTCATATTGTCGGGCGAGTGTTGTGTACACACTCCGTCTGGTGGTCGGCGCCGCCGCCGGCCTTCCCTGCTCCGTAGTCAGGGGCTTGTGTCTGTAGTGAAGCGAATCTGTTTTGAATCGCCACACCAATCCCAGGGTCATCTCCTGGGCTTCTCCCGGGATTGTAGCCATCCAGGTCTCGCTGCTGGCTGCCTTGTCCTCGGAGGAGAGGCTGCGCAGTACTTGCGGATCGCTGCTGGCCCACTGCCTGAGATCAAAGCCGCCTTTGATCAATGAGGCGCGGAGTTTAATCAGGAGAGCCTCGGCTTCTTCCTGGGTTGAAAGGCTTTGTAGACAGTTGTCTACGTAGAAGCTGTTCTTTATGCTGTGTCGGACCTCTTCGTCCGCTGCTGGGTCCTCTGCTACATGTTTCTGTAGTGCAAATGTAGCACAGCAGGGGCTGCACGTCGTTCCGAAGGGGAGGACTTCCCATTGGTAGATGGCTGGGTGCTCATCTCCTGGCTTCTCTCTCCATAGGAACCGTAACAGGGGCTTGTCCTCCTCTACTAATCTCACCTGCAGGAACATTCCTTTAATGTCCCCGCTGATGGCCACCTTTTCCTGGCGGAAGCGGAGTAGAACGCCGAGTAGGGAGGGGCCGAGTGTGGGACCGGGCAGTAACTCTTTATTCAGATTTTGGGATCCGATCTGGTAGCTGCAGTTAAATACAGGGTGTCCGCGGATCCTTAAGTCTTAAAAAGTCTTAAATTGGTTTATCAATAATTAAGGCCTTAGTTTGTCTTAAAATGTCTTAAATCCATTTTCAGAGGTCTTAAAAATGCCATAGAAAGGAAAGATAAAATGCCATGTCATGTTTTATTATGAAATCTGGGGAAGTACGGTTAACGGGAGATAAAGTCGGGAGTTTTTATTGACCGCGTTGTAGCATCACGCAGACCGGAATGGGGCGGAACCAACACGGGTCCTTATGTTGGCCGGGAACAATTTCAGTGCCAGTCTAGCTAACGTTAGCAAGGCGAAGCGGAAGCGATAACGTTACGTTTAGTTTAGCATTTGCACTCGTTAATATGGGAAAGTGCCAATTTAACGAGAACTGGCTCGACAATCCACTGTTTGCGCCATGGTTGGTCCCAGTCAAAGACCATTACGAGACCTGCTGCAACAACAAAAAAAGAGCAGTCGAGTCGCACATGCTGAGCAGCGCTAAGCGTACCTCTTGCAAAAACGGCGCCTGCAAACTACTATTTCGAATTTCTTTTCGGCCCCGCCATCTCAGGTAGGACTATAACATCTGCACCAACAGAAGTCTGGATAACATGCGGCTCCACGCCAACACTTGAAGCTGAGGTCTTAACTTGAAAATAATCTATTCACGGATGTAAACAAGGACACGTTTGTGTTTATGTTCGATGAGAGTCACCCACTATGTATTTTTTCCTCCCACCCACCCCCTCCTAATGTACAGTATCCTCCCATCATATGTATGTTAGGATCTATGGGTAACAGTACTGTATATTTGCATATCTTATATGTCACAAATGTAACAGTACTATATACCTGTATGTCCCTATGCCATAAATGTCATGTATGTTGAGTGTCATAAATGTCACTATGAATTGAAAATGGGGGACCCTGATGTAAACAAGACTAAAGTCTTTCTCTGGTCTGCATCATCTTAACAATTGTGTGTATTGAGCCGTACTGTATTGTACCCATTCTGCAATCTGTTAAACAAAGTTTTCATTCATTCAACCAAACCACAAAAACAAAACGACTGGATGAATAAATGAAAAACTTTATTAACAGATAACAGATCAATACACACAATTGTTAAGGGGATGCAGACCAGAGAGACTTTCGTCTTGTTTACATCAGGGTCCCCCATTTTCAATTCATAGTAACTGTACTGTTACATTTGTGACATATGCAAATATACAGTACTGTTACCCAGAGATCCTAACAGAAAATATATACATATGATGGGGAGGAGACTGTACATTAGGGGGGGGGGGGGCGTTGGACATTTACGGTGCCCAGTTTCTAATTGCAGCCTCCCGTAGGTGCTCTTTAAGAGCGGTTTTGAATGTGGGCAGGGGTAAAGTGGGTTTTAGGAGTGAGGTTAAGCAGTAGTCTGACCAGTTTGTTTTGTGATGTTTGTAATCTTGTTTTTAGGGCCTTTGAGGTGCTTTGGTACCATGAGGTGCAAGCATAGTCGTAGTACCCTTGAATGAGTGCTCCTGTTAGTCTTCAGGGTATTCTTGTTTACCAGAGAGGAGATCGGGCACAAGAATCTAGTTTGTTGGTTGACTTTTTTGATACCCTGGGGAGGGTGGTAATAGTTATGTGTTCCGACAGGTATCAGTCCTATGGTGATAATCATGTGTTCTTACAGGTATCAGTCCTATGGTAGTATGTGTTCTGACGGAAATGTGGCTGTTGCACTTGCTGCTTGGCCCCTGGTATATTTTGTATAGCTATATTTGCTATTTATGTTTGGTCACCCCTTTGTTGAAATTCATCCAATCCAGTTACTCCTTTAAGTTCAAGATTTTTAAGTTTCCAAGTTATTTTTTAATAAACATCTTTGGACCAACGTGTCCCTAAACTTAAACTAATTGGTGTCGTTGCATGATTTTTGCCATTTTGTTATTGTGAAATTGGTATTAAATTTAATTCTGAGTGGCATTAAAAAGTCTTAAAAAGCCTTAAATCTGACTGGGCTAAACCTGCAGATACCCTGTAAATACTATGCGGTCTTTACCGTTGTGATGGACCTTGTGGTGAGGCACGTACCACGATTCAGTGGTCTGGTCAGCCTCTTTAATGTCCATCTTTGTGACGTGTCCCGCTGTGATGAGCTTCTCAATCTCAGCGCGGTATACACTCTCTTGGGCGGGGTTCTTGGCTAAGCGCCGCTCCGTGTTCAGCAGGTACCGTTCTGTGGCGTCTGTCTTGGCGTGGAAAGTAGGCATTCCTTCTCGCCGCAGGAGTGGCGTGGCGTATCTCAACACGCCGTTGACCGGGACTCTCTTGGTCCCTGTCTCGAGGAGGTGAATGGCGTAAGTGTCATCTTTAGAGCGAATGTCTTTCTTTCCGTTCTTAAAGGGCATTTGTTCCAAGGTCCATAACCGCTCTACGTGTTGCAGGAGTGCGGTTTCTCCCTCTGTGACTCGGGAGTGGAGACATCTAGTGGCTGTACTTCGGTTGAGAGATTTGGCGAGCGGGCCTTGGAGAGTCCATCCCAAACGGGTCTCGACTGCTGCAGGACAGCCTCGGGGTCCGGTATGAACCCGGTCTATCGGGACAATGAGGTCTGCATGGTCGGAGCCTATCAACAGGGTCGGCATAGCATTGTCTATGAGCGGGATCGGTAACTTGCGCAGATGTGCATATTTCTCCATCAGCTTGGCGACGGGGTATGTGTACCGCGACAGTCCTATTTCTTGGCTGGTGAAAGCGTCTGTAATCTGGTACCGTCGCTCAGGCTGGCCGCTTGCTGCGATAGAGAATGAGACATTCTCGCCCTTTATCGTCTTCAAATCTCGTCTTATTGTCCGAATTGTCATTTGGGTTTCGCTTCCCCGCAGCCCTAGCTGGGCCGCAGCGGAGGCGAGCAGAAGGGTCTTCTCTGACCCGTCATCGAGGACGGCGTAAGTGTCCAGGACTTTATTCTGGTAGCTTAGTGTCACACGCACTACTTTTAGGAGTACTCGGGCTCCACTGCTGCTGGCGGGATCGATGTACATGACGCTCGCTTTGCTGCTGGATGGTGCGGGTGAAGGGCGCCATCTGTTACTGTCGTGAAGTATGTCCAGATGGGCTCCATCGCACTTGGTGCACCTTTTCTTTAAGCGGCATTCGGCTGCCATGTGTGAGCGCGCACAGCGAAAGCAGCGCTTGTTGGACTTTATCCATTGACTTGCTTCCTCCGCGTTCAGCTTGGGGAAGGAGTCACATTGCGCTAGCCAGTGTTCTTTCTCACAGTAGGGGCACACTATCTTCCACTTCTCCGTTCTGGAGGGGGTACTGTGGCTCCTGCTGCTCGGTACTGACTCCGATTGGTGCATCACAGTCACCGATCTTCTTCCATCATTTAGTCGTCTGGTTCCTTCTCTGGAGCCAGGGGTGCTCCGTCCGAATGTATCTAGCCGTAGGCTGCTGACTTCTCTCGCCAGGAAGTCTGCTAGATCGAGGAGGTTCGGTTCGGGGCCATTCGGGTCTCTGTGGTCTCTCTGCCGCCTAAAACGCTCCTGTCGAGCGGGCGGCAGCTTCTCCAAGATCCTTTCCACATTTGAGTTGGCGTAAAGTTCATGCCTCCCCTTCTCTCTCTGCGCTCCCAACATCCCTACCAGGGACTGCACTCTGATGGACAGGTCGTCCAGTGCTCGATTGTCTATTGCTGGGGGTAAGCGGTCGATGTGTCGGATCTCCTGGATCACGTAATCCCATATGCGCCCATACCTCTGGTCCAATGCTACCAGCGCTGCTGTGTATGGGGCGGTGGAAGTCGCGTAGGCGAGCGCTATATTATGTGCGCGGGGTACCTTTAGGTGCTTCAGTAGGATGCCGTATTTATGGCATTCATCCAATACATCCACCAACATGGTCTCCAGACACATGCAGAGTTCTGTATACTGGGCCCGGTTCTCTTGGGTGAAGTCGGGTACCATAGGCGTGCCAATGTATGACGCTGACTGTGGATACATCGGCGAGCGTTGGGGGAGAGGCCTCCTAGGCGAGTCTCCTCCCGCTCCTTGGTATGGGCTGGTACCGGCAGTGTACCATGGCCCGCTTGTCCAGGTACTGTTCCTCGGTGCGGGTCGTGCGTCGTGCTCACCCGTGTATAGAGTCGGGGGTCTGTAGCACAGCTCCGCGGGAGTATAGCCTGGGCTGTACCGGACCTCCTGGTCCGGTAGAGTACTGTGCTGTCGTCGGGCGTGGTTCTCCTCCTCTTCCTCTTCGTCTTCAGTTAGGTCATCCAGTGCTTGTAGTCTCTGGTTTAGCCTCTCCACAGGATATGCTGCTCCTTCCTGGTTGCTAGGTCTCGCTTGGACCGGTGGGGGGAGGTGGTCTGTGGGGGGTATAGACCTCGTCTGTTGGTCAAGTTCAGGGTTGTTTACTCGGCTAGGGGATGCCGCCCTGGAGGTGTGTCTAGACGAGTTCCTGGAGCCCCTGGCGGAAGGAGAGGGTGTTGTCCGTCTGATCAGCTGTTCTATTAGTTGCGCTTGCTGTCTGTCGCGCTCTGCGTCCCGTAGAGCACCAGCAGCTGCTCGCTGGCTGTCTGCTCGGTCTCGGGCCACATTCTCTTCCCTCTGAATGCGTCTTATTTCTAGACGTATATGCTCTTCTTCGCTCCGCTGCTGGATCTGCAGTCGGTCGCGTTCAGCAGCGGCGTTCAGGCTGATGAGGAAGGCCTGCTGTAGGGTCCTCTCTGCCTCGCTGGGAGAAGGCGGTTGTATAGGGGAGCCTTCCCTCGGGGTACTCCTTGCGGAGCCTTGGAGCTCTATCTCCACGGTGCTCTCCCCGTCTTCTTCCGTGCCGAGTTCTCTCTCGGTAGCGCTGTATTCCTCCCGGGACTCATCGGGGACTACTTCTTCAGTGCTGGCGGGGTGTGAAGTCATGTCTGGTTCCCACTGGTCCCCACCGTGAACTTGGTCAGTTACATTAGAACCCGTAGGGGCCTCTATGGTCGGGGTAGTCTGGGCGTTGGGGTTAGACATACTTTTACTTTCTAGTTTTACCGCGTTTACTGTTAGTAGAAGACTAGGTTGTTGACTGACAGCGTAAGCCTCTAAGTACTGAGGGAGCCGTCGTTCGCGCTGCGGGCGTTGGTTAGGAGGATCGTTTCGTGGAGTGTTCATCATAGGCCATTTCAATATTAATAACACTATATTAATATTACACTAATTACCCTCCGGCTCGAAGGACCAATTGTAACTGAGGGGTACAATTCCCTGACTGTATTACTAGATATGATACTTACTACCACTACCTTTGTACTTAATATTCGGCCACCCAGTACTCGGCATAAATATATTATGATGAACACTGTCACGTAGATGAAACGGATCCAACACAAATGTACGAATTAGAAATAGGTCTTTATTTCTACACAGCGATGGTGTGTAGAGCAAGCACTTAATCAAATCAATCACATTTATGAATGGGAATTAGTATGCACTTTTATGGCAAGAGTATTCGTCGGTATATCAATAGAGAATGTCCAATCTCTGAAGGCGCAGGTGGTACATATACGACCTGGAATAGTTAAGGAATAACAGCAACGATACTTTAATGATTATAGACTGGATACACTAGGGGGGGTTAATCCGGTCGCTTGTAAGCCGACAGGAGTAGGAAGGGGGGGGGGTAGAGTCCGGCTGCCTCATCCGGCCAAGGGTATCCCAGGTGAACCCACTGTAGTGCCGTTCAATGCGCCGGCGATCCTTGGACCGCAGATGAAAGCAGATGGACTCTTTGTGGGCCGGCGTCCTCCGGTCCACGGAGGAGAGACGTGAAGCGACCTCGTCTTGCAGAGCGTCTCCTCACCTTGCGTCCTCTCCAGGGGGGGGGGTTCCAACACACGGCAGTGTCGGGGGTCTTTATCCATGGAATAATCAACGTATACAAAGCATAATCCGTGCCTGGGAAGGCGGGCTGTCGTCGGTAGAATAATCCGGTATACAGGTCCACTCGCTCGTCGGCTCTGGGGCTCCTCGGGTGCAATCTCACATGGGGTCGATCATCCTGGATAAGCAGCCAGTTTTCTGCCCGAAACGATGGGGTGCTGACTACGGTAGTATTCTCACCGCACGAAGCACTATATATTAACAGACTATTATTAGCTTAATAGACTACGTCCAACTCGACGATATAGTGCCAAATATGACTATTCAAATATTAATATACACGATGTCTCAATACCGATGGTAGGCCGAACTTGGCCTTACTCCCACACGTGGCGTCGCGGGGAGGCTTTACGTCTGTCACTCTATTGGAGGGTAAGAAACTGGACTGAAAAGGAAGTCCTACTTTAGTAGCGCAGTATATATACGCACTATGAACAAATAGTCCCATTAGTGGTGCGGTAGCGAGATTCCTACGCGGAACTAGGACTTGTTCGTACATGTTGAGCGGTACGTTTGAACTGGGTCTGGGGGGTATGGCAGCCTGGCACCAAGGTCTCGACCAATAGTAGAATGGAGACTATTATGGGATGTTCAGTAGGCTAGAATGGATATTCAATGCATATTGTACAAGGAATATACAAGGGATATCAAGGAATATTAGAGAATATACAAATACAATTAAATATATATATATAAATAAATATATATATTCGGTTTAATCTGGCCCTTCACAACACTAATGATAGATCGAATAGTCCGGGACTAAGAGGGCAACCCTGTCTGGACAGGGACCGAAACTAAAGCCTGCCGCCCGCAAGGGGCGCTCAGTTTTTACCTTTGGCGCTTGACACTTAGAGGGCTGCCCCGCCGTGTGGCGTGTAATCAATCAAGTTCATAACGATACTCTTATTTTGAAAATCTGTGCGGGTCTCATTTCCGCCCCAAGCGCATCTCCAGTCATAATATCGATGGCTCCGGCAGTTAGCAACATTAGGTTCGTATGATACTCTTATTTTGAAAGAAACCGTGGCAACGAGTCATATCCGCCCAGCCCTGCAGCGGGATACTATTGGCTAAGGGCTTCTGCTCGCAGTGCTCGTGTCAACACAGAGGCAGTCTGCTCTAGTCTAGAAGAGCGGACCTCCATGAGCTACCGTTACTGTTTAAACAATGACCCAGTCAACTATTCACTTTTAGTTTAATACATGACGAGGCATTGTCTAACGCAGGGGTAGGCAACCCTAGGCACGCGTGCCTGCATAGGCACGCGGGGGCATTTGCATAGGCACAGGGGGCAGCATTAAAAAAAAAAAAAAAAATTTTTTTTTTTTTTTTTTTTTTTTTAATAAATATTATAGTGAAATATTTTGCACTGTTGTCGCATTTATCTTGTTGAAATCCTCCCACAGGTTCTTTTTACTACCACATATTTAATTGAGACCCTTTATTTGTTTATTATTTCAATTTAGCTGGAAATTGCTACATCATTCAGTAACATTTGCAGAGCCTTATAACAAAAACATTATTACGGTCACCATTGTGACCAGTGGGATTAATCAACAAATTGTATTATTTATTTTTCTATTTCATTGAACATTGCACATGTTAAAAGCAATTTTCTTTACTCAAAATGTGAGTATTACCAAGTCAACTTGTGTTCTTAAAACAATGACAATAAACATAGTTTTATTAGGTTGAAATAATGTGGTTGTGTACTTATTTTTCTGTTAACTTATTATGGATTGAAAACTGAAAACCTTAATGCACAGTAACTGAACTCAATATTTTTAAGTTCTGGTAACTTATTATTATATATTTTTTTACAGTGTAGTCTTGCGATCAATCAAAACTTATTTACACGATATATCTCACATTCACCCTCCATTCACATCCTGGTGTTCTCCATTAGGCCTGTAGGTGGAGCTATGACAGCACACGTACAGTACACACACCAATGGTGTGTGATGTGTCCAAAAATGAATGGGCAAATGTGAGTGAAATGGTCGCACTGTATGCAGCTGTTTGTCTGCATTGCACCCCCCCCCCCCCCCAACTCAGATTTAGGGTTGATACAACCATCATAATAATATTGTTAATAATAACAATAACAATAATGATGTAATAATGTAAAAAAAATCATTAAAAAGACCTGATTATGAGAAAAGAAAATTACGATGCATGGAATATTGTTGAGGCACACTAGTTACAACTATATTTCAAACAGGCACTCCATGTCAAAAAGGTTGCTGACCCCTGGTCTAACGGTATCTAGCTGGCTAGCTACTGATAGCTGCTGATATCAACAAATGCTCCAGCAATAGTCGACTCGAGTGCATGATACCTCCGTTCCCTCGTTAGCTAGCTCACGTTAGCTAGCTCACGTTAGATCTATCTGTCCCAGTAAACTAAATTGTCTTAACGTTATCTACCGGGCTAGCAGTAGCTACAGATAGCTCCTGATATCAATGTCTTATAACATTGATTGAATGCGTATTCTAGCTGAGGGCATGTTGAATGTGATTTGACAAAAGAACCGTAACGTTATACCAATAGGGTCCAGCTGCATCGCCGGAGAATCCTTGCATGCTGAATGTAGGGTCTAGCTGAATATAGGGTCTAGCTGCAGGGCCGGAGAATCCTTGCTGGAGCTGGAGGCTACTCAAGTATACACACAGACAGTGGAGCTGTTTGTAGATAGCAAGCATTTTGACTTATTGCGTGGTGGCGATGTCTCGCAGATAATACAACTACAAGTATGATTATATAATATATATTTTATTTAAAAAAAACATTTATATAAAATATATATATATATTTTTTTAATCAAAAAAAATTTGGCAGGTAAGAAATATGCTTGGCGGGTAGATTCTTCCCATCTACCCGCCACTGGCCGGTGAGTCAAAAAGTTAATTTCGCTCCCTGTGTCTGGATGAGCGTGATACCGGAAAGATTCCGGAGGTGATTATACCTGTTGTAATCATGGCCGATGGGTCTTTGTATAATACTTTAGTAGTTGCGTATCTCTGTAGTGGGCTCATCATGGGCTTCCGCAACTTCAGGCTTAGCCTTGTCTTTTCTATTGTTGAGGTCGTGGAGGGCCGTGAGGTGGGTCCTCCCGCACCCGCTCTGTCTGCAGGGTCCCTTGAGGGTGCAGTCCTTTGCTCGGTGCTCACGGGCGCACTTCCAGCACCACTTATTCTCGACTATCCACTGTTTCTTTTCTTCTGTAGTCTTCTCCTTGAACACAGGACAGTTGTCTAGCCAGTGGACCTCGGTGCAGCACTGGCATGGCGGCAGAGTTTTCTTCTCTCCTTTCTTCTGGGAGGAGAAGCTTCGTTTGCCTTTCGGGGGCCCTTGGTGCTCCTTTGATGTGGTTTCAGGTACGGTTGTCAGCACCCTAACGGGCCGCCCCGTTCGGTCGGACTTGTCTCGTCCACTGCCTCTCGGCTCTTCCCGCTTGGGGAGGCGGATGTGCCTCATCTCCGACTTCAGGAACTCTGAGAGCTCCATCAGGGTAGACAGTGGCTGTTTGGGGTGGAGACGCTCGTGTTCCCGTCAGAACCTCTCTTCCCTTTCCTCTGGAAGCTTCCTGACAAAGCGTTCTACGTTGGAGCCTGCGTAGAGCTCTGTGCGGCCGGCGGCTCCTTGAAACTTCAGCAGGCTCACCAGAGCCTGTACCTTCAAGGAGTATGCGTCCAGGGCCTGGTCGTCCTTTATGTCTGCCATTTCTCCCAGCTCGTGGATCTCATCCAATATGTGGTCCCACGGGCGTCCCCAGCGCTCGTCCAGGGCCTGGATAGACGAAGTATAGGGAGTGGGGGAGTATGCGTTGGCAATGCATATGAGCTTGGCCGCAGGCAGCCTACAGTGCATAGACAGCTCGAGGAACTTCTGTTGCTCGCTGTGGTTGGCGGTGCCCAGGAGGAACTCCAGACACATCCTCATGTCATGGTACTGGCTTCTAGAATCATCTTTGAAGAATGGGATGGCGCTCCCTGGTGGGCGCTGTGGGAGCGGGTCGTACCTAGGGGCCGGTGTAGTTTCCGGCCAACGTTGATGGGATCTGGAGGTTGCTCTGGGTGTGGCGGATAGCCGCTCACGTCGAGATGGGGGTGGCACCTCTCCTGGTGCCATATATTCCTTCTGCAGACGAGCCAGTCGCCCTTCCAGGTCTTCGGAGTCGGCCTTGTCCCCACTTCGGGGTCGGGGATACCTAGCCGGGTGCTCCTCCCTTTCAGGCTGGCGGCCCTGGGGTGAGTTATTCCTAGTGGATGCTCTTGATATTTGCCTGAAGGCAGAGGCCGATTGCAGTTGGGCGGTAGCGAGCCGGGTGTGCTCCAAGGCCTGGGCTGCCGCTCTATCGCGCTCCTGCTCCAGTGCTTCCACGGCTCTTCTCTCTCTGTCGAGCGCATCTTGGTGGAGCCACTCCTCTCTTGCGAATGCACCTTGGCGTAGGTGCTCCTCTCTTGCGAGTGCATCTTGGCGTCGTTGCTCCTCTCTTGCGAGTGCATCTTCGCGTTGTTGTTGCATGCATTGGAACATGAGTTCTGAGCCTGTAATGCTCCCTCTGCTCCGTGATCTGCTGGGGGGCCTACCATTTCTGTGAGTGTCTAGGAAGAACTCTCCCGGTTGGAAGTGATTGAAGTCCTGCTTGCCCCGTGGCTCCATGCTGTCTGGGGGAATGATATCCTTTGCCAGGTTGCGAGTCGGTTTCAGCTGAGTCACGCTCCTCTTCTTGATCGTCACTCCTCTTGGTTGGCGGTATTCAGTGGCGGGAAAGTAGTTATGTCGTTACTACACGGGACTGCCACCTCTTGTCTCTTCTTCTCTTCAGGCAGCTGGGGGGTGTCAGTTTGGTCTGACTCTGCTCTCATAGTCTGATCTAACTGCGGTGTGGCAGCAGCACCCTCTACTGGCTGGGGTGTGCCTGCCGTCTGGGTTGTAAGGTCTCCTACTGTCCGGTCAGCTGATGTGTTTAGCACATGCTGATTGCTCTCCGAACT